>NC_090793.1:2080000-2182500 GCF_040054535.1 Antennarius striatus | reverse complement strand
TTACTACCACTACCACTACAATTAGTACTACAACTGCTACTACTACCACTACCACTATTACTACTACTACTACTACCAGTAGTAGTACTACTACTACTACCATTATTACTACTACTACTAGTACTACCGCTATTACTACTACTGCTGCTACTACTACTACTTCTACTAATACTACTATTACTATTACTTCTGGTAGAAGTTTTACTAGTACTACTAGTACTACTATTCCTACTAGTAGTACCACTAATACTACTGCTAGTACTACTACTAATACTACTGCTACTACCACTATTAGTACTACCATTGTTACTCTCTGTACTACTACAGTGATGACGTCGTTGCAGTACTATTAACCAGGTAACTAGTTATCGAAATTCAATTAAATCAACATCTGTTATTAGATGACATTTTAAAAAAAGATTGATATCGGAGCTTTTATAATAAATTGATAATCAACTATCACCATGGATACAGTTGTTTATTCCACACAACGCGTTGAGGTACACAGTATGTCCGTTCTCTGTCCTGCACGTCCGGCTGCTGCCACTAGATGGAGCCACAGACTTGAGCATCTGTTCCCCGACCGTCACGGACTAGGACTCCCACGGGTGGGTAGATTTCTATTACACGATATAATGATACTGTACATCCTCTGTGCGTGACTTCTGTGTTCATGAGACAAAAGTACAGCACCGGAACCGGAATTTAAGGTTAGTGGACTTGCAAAACTTTTAAACCCAGATTTTTATTCAAAAAAATTAAAAAAAAGATTTCGAATGTTCATGAAAATTAAAATTATAACCTTCTGGATCTCCCCTTAAACCAGATCCAGCCTCCTGCTGATAAATCAAAAAACTGCTACAGTTATCCCTAGAATCTGGATTACATTTCTAGATTGATAAATTTTTTGTTCAAAGTCAAGATCAGGAACTTTTGAGGAGAAATTTGAGTCAGACTTGAATCTGTTTCTGTACCGGATCCACACCAGACCTTGGCTATGATCTGGATCCAGATCAAACTGTGTGAAATCTTAAAGGACATTTTTTCCCCAACTATTATTGATCATCACCCTTGAAGTTAGAAAATTTCCCCACTGTGGGACAAATAAAGGTTATCTTATTCTTATAAAGGTTATCTTAGAAGACAAAATAGCTTCAATATCCCGCGATGGTAAAGAATCCAGTAAAAACATTTTGGGTTCAGATGAGGATCTGGATCACATCTGGTCTGGATACGCCACAACAATCTGATGGATTGTTCTTCAAACTGTTTCTTACAAAAGATGAGTAATTTTTGCTCTGGATCAATAAAACGATTGATCTATTTATCTAAAAACCTGTTAGAGGGGCCACAGTATCATTAAACACAATTAAAACAAAAAAAAAGATAAATCACTCAACATTCATTTAAATTACACTTAAACCGTTGGAGCCACAGGATTGGACACTGCTTTGTCTTTAAACTGATCAACAGGTCAGATTAAATTACACTTTAATCAGGGTCCACATCATCTTAAATCCTGTTTCCACAGCAACAGCCTTTCTGAAAGTTTGGAAAAGTTTTTACTTTTCCATTTTAAAAAAAATACAACATTTTAAAATGATCCTAATCCACGTTAATCCAGGGTAATGGTTGTCAGATTAATGGATGCAAAAGACACAGACAAAACTAGATTCTCACTGTTTCTGCTGGTTGGTGTTCCATCAGAAAACCGTAATAGTTGTGTGTGAAGTGTTGTTGTTCCTCGTTGCTTCTTTACACATAATATTACAAAAATGGAGCCCGTTGTCATCACACCCCAATGGTGTTGTTCTGTAAACAAACAAACAAAAGTTGACCATGTTAGGGTAAATGTTGTGGTGTAAACGGTCCCTATACGTTGGATGTGTCAGATGTACCTGGTTACACTATGCTGGGTTCACACTAGTGTGGCGTTGATCACCCCTCACATCATCCTCATCCTCATCCACCAATGATGTTCTCTCAATTAGGGACTCATCAGCTGTCCAGAATGGACAACGTCCAGCGCTGTCTCAGGATTGAAGTGTTTCACTGTGTGAACCTGGACTGTTTCACTGTGTGAACCTGGACTGTTTCACTGTGTGAACCTGGACTGTTTCACTGTGTGAACCTGGACTGTTTCACAGTATGAAGCTGGACTGTTTGACCCTACACAGTTTCACTGTGTTAACCTGGATTGTTTCATTTTACAAACCTGGACTGTTTCACTGTTTGAACCTGAATTATTTCATAGCATGAACTGGACAGGGTTTCGGTGTGTGTGTGTGTGTGTGTGTGTGTGTGTGTGTGTGTGTGTGTGTGTGTGTGTGTGTGTGTGTGTGTGTGTGTGTGTGTGTGTGTGTGTGTGTGTGTGTGTGTGTGTGTGTGTGTGTGTGTGTGTGTCTGTGTGTGTGTATGTCTGTGTGTAGGTGTGTGTGTGTGTGTGTGTGTGTGTGTGTGTGTGTGTGTGTGTGTGTTTGTAGAACACAAGACATTAATAAACATTATATGCCATCAGTTTGTCAGAGATGTAAATCATTAATGAAGTTAAGCTGCTGTGCATTGTGGGTAAATTCGTGGACAGCAGAGACATACGGTTTCTGCCGCTGGGGCATCGCTGCAGATGTTGTCGTCAATACTTTTTTCATTGATGATGGATTTTTTTTTCCTGTCAATCAGCTATTAAAACAAATGATCAGTGTTGTGATGGATATGTAGACGGTGATCAGATGTGATCAGACCTCATCAATAGATCGATTACACACACAAGGATGTGTGGAAGCCTTCCTCCTCCTCCTCCTCCTCCTCAGTTTAACATGGCTGACTTTCCCCAAACACATTCAAATGGAGTGATTGACGGGACAGAGGAGTGGGAGACGGTGGAGGAAGAGGAGCCTCTGTCCTAAAACCACATACCTGCACCTTTGTGATGAAGACGAGATCAATATTTATAGATAAAATATTGATTAGCTCCACTGATCCACGAATCATCCGTTTAATGAAGTTATCAGAGACATTACACACTGACTGATGACATCATTGTGTGTGTGTGTGTGTGTGTGTGTGTGTGTGTGTGTGTGTGTCTGTGTGTGTGTGTGTGTGTGTGTGTGTGTGTGTGTGTGTGTGTGTGTGTGTGTGTGTGTGTGTGTGTGTGTGTGTGTGTGTTTGTGTGCGTCCATCTGCCTGCTGCAGGACTGTATAGAGATCAATAATTAAACACGGCTAATGGGCTACAGCCAGGGACATCTGTCTGACTGTGTGTGTGTGTGTGTGTGTGTGTGTTTGTGTGTGTGTGTGTGTGTGTGTGTGTGTGTGTGTGTGTGTGTGTGTGTGTATGTGCGTGCAGACAATGGAACTGAGCATGCTCAGATCAGCGGTATCATAACGAGGTCAGAGACTCATTTTGACCTGGTGACCTCCAGACACATGACGACCGTTGAGATCGAATTTAATATTAAAGCCACTGAACTAGTTCTGTTACTAGTTCTGTTACTAGTACTGTTACTAGTATTACTACTAGAAGACCTGCATTTGTACTATTATATAATTTTTTTTAAAACTGTAAATAAATAAATAAAATAATTGTGTTTATTTGTCAGCTTTATATCGTCTTTTCAATGCTAAGCTAAGCTAACCACCTGCTATGTAACTAAACATCCACCAATCAGTGAAAGTTATTGGACTAAATTTAGGATTCCTCACAGATCTGAGATCAGAGCAGCTGGTTTTCAGTTACAGGAACAGGAAGTTACATTCTTACCACTTCCTGTTTCACACTCTCTTTGTTCCTGTAGCCGTCCTATGAGGGATGATTATTACGGTTGTTTTTTTAAATTACATTAAATCCTACGTTTCCTTATGCTTCACGTTTCGTTCTCTAATCACAGGATTGATCCAACAAATCAATCAGCGTCAACAATCTTTTTTTATCCGTGAGCACAAATTAAGCTGGATCCATACTGATGTGTTGTGCGGTCATCGTTTTCAGACGAGTTGTGTTTGGCGCGTGTTTGGCGTGACGCACAATTCCTCACAAATCCCGTTGAGGCACGATGGCGTTTGCGGTTGCAGTTCCAGCAGCCACCTCTAGGTGTCTCCGGCACCAGGTGGAGGTTCTGACCTGTTTTCTGTTCCAGGTGGATGGAGCCCTGACATGGATAGCACCTCTTTCTGATTGGACAACACATCACCCGCAGGAGTCACTTAACCCCCCCCCATCCCCATCCCCCACCAGCAGCCCCCCAGCGAGGGCTTGGACCCGACACCTCCTATTGTTATGTGTGAGTCCACGGCCTCCTGAAAGTCCTCACACCGACCCTCCTTTCATGCTAATGTAGCAGCACAAAGACAGGTAAAATAGGAGTGGAAATGGGTCACGTCAAGCTGTGTGTGTGTGTGTGTCTGTGTGTGTGTGTGTGTGTGTGTGTGTGTGTGTGTGTGTGTGTTGGGGGGGGGGGGGTCTTTAAAGGAGGAGTCTGATACAGCCAAGATGTTAATATGCAGATTAATCCTTTGCTACTGCTGTTGGTGTGATTTTTCACACACACACACACACACACACACATACACACACACACACACACACACACACACACACACACACACACACACACACACACACACACACACACACACACACACACACACACACACACACAAACACACACACACACACACACACACACACACACACACACACACACACACACACACACACACACCAGACTATGGAAGGAAGACTTCGTCAATCCACGTCTCACATTGATGATTGATAACTGAATGAGGCTTTACCACAATGCAATGCGAGTCACAGCAACCAATAGGACAAAGAGAAGCGATCTTGGCTTGACTCGCTCGATATGCGTGGAATTTTTTTTATAGTATATATAATATAAAATTTTATATAGTAAATATGTGATTGATTGAAGACGAATGTATAACAGCATCATCACCAATCTGAACAACTGAGGGAAAAGTGCTGATTAAA
This sequence comes from Antennarius striatus, assembly GCF_040054535.1. NCBI lineage: Eukaryota > Metazoa > Chordata > Actinopteri > Lophiiformes > Antennariidae > Antennarius > Antennarius striatus. The sequence continues at coordinate 2,177,513 of NC_090793.1, read as the reverse complement.
AAAATCGAATCACTTTATTAAAAAAAGCTCAGGGTTAAAGGACGTATCCCTGTGGGACACCTTTTAAAATACCGGTGTTATAGTGTATGTAAGAAACACAGAAAGACCTCTTCTCTGAGAATTCGAGGCCGAGTTTATCAACTCAATTAGTTATCAAAGCCTTTTTTTATTCAGATTTATTTCCAACTAGTTTTACTCTAACGGAATTAATTTGTCTTTTTGCCTCCTTGAAATTTTTTCATTCCGTTCGTTTCATCTGTCATCCTTTTTTTTTTTAAATTTGCACACATTTATTTTTCTCGGGGTTGGGTTTTACTGTCAAATCTGACATCTTTCTGTGTGTTGTTTTATTTGTGTGTAATAATTTTGCTCATTTTGCTGATTTTTTTTTTTTTTAATTGCGAAATATGACAAATGAAATCAACCGTTTAAAAAAAGGAATTGAAAACATGACTGAAACACTCGGATTGGACTAAATGGATTCAAATTCTATGTGACATGAAGAATGAACATTTACTCACAATCTTCGCACCTACATAAAGAAGCTGCACCTGCTGATGAAGATCAGACGATATGATTGAAAGCTCCAGAACAGAAGGTGAGCTTAGATTCTCTCTTTTCCATCTCCTCTTATCTCAGGAATGTTCTTTGTGGTGTTTCTTGTTCTTTCACCTCGTCTTGTCATCCCTCTCTGTCTACTTCTTCTTCGTACAGACGATTGTCTTTTCAGAGATATCATGCATTTAGCACTAACAAAAGACAAACCAGGTTATAATGCGAGTTAGTTAGTTATCAGACTCTGTTTAACCCCAATAGACACACCAATACTTTTTAATTTGGTCATGTGACGTTCGACAATTTTTTTTCACCAAATATTTGTGACTTCACAATTTATTTTACAAGATTGCCAAATGCTACAGTTAGCATGCTCACACTACCAATCCAGACATGCTGATTCCTAGTTTTCTGTGTTCGCCATCTCACAATGTTATATCAATATACAAATGCAACTGTAATATCTACTTGCTAGCACCGGATTATTGGCCAATTAACAGGAAATGCAAAGTCCGGTTGATGTGAATGTCATCGCTTCGGCAGTGTTTTGGTCAGAAACCCCAAGGTTGGACATATTAATTAAACTACGTGAAATCAAAACACTTAACATTGAATCAAAGTGATGTGGCTAATGTGGCTAACATGCCTCATAATGTATTGCTTTAGTACTGGGAGTATTGGGAGTGAAGTTAACCAATGGAACAAGTGTTTTCGGGGCTAGAGAATGGTGATTGGAGGAGACGGACAGGGGAAGGAGTTGAGGAAGGTTTTTTATGCCCCTCACTGTCTCAGCTTGTTCTTACAAACAGAATTCCAGCTTTAAATGTGGAGCCTCGGGCGACGGGCTTGTAAAGCTGCAGAAAGCAGAGACTGAGGGTGTGTTTGTTTCAGACATGCAGATGGTCGTGACTCGTAGAGCCGTCATAACAGGAGTCACGGCTGCTCTTAGTGTCCGTGTGTTCACGTTTGTCCCCTCAATGGAGAATAAAAACCTTATTTATATATATAATATAATGAAACTATAACATCACCCTTTTGTCTATGTTTCACAGTTGATACAGAGAAGAGAGTCTGTTTACACGTACGCTAGTATCTACAGTCCCCTGGTCCTGGTTTAGTATCTACGTCTCCTGGTCCTGGTATGGTATCTATGGCTCCTGGTCCAGTATATATGGCCCCTGGTCCTGGTCTAGTATCTACATCTCCTGGTCCCTGTCTACTATGTCTCCTTGTTCTTTGTCTAGTATCTATGTTTCCTTGTCCTGGTCTATAATCTACATCTCCTGGTCCTGTTCTACTATAACCCCAGGCCCTGGTCTAATGTCTATGTCTCCTGGTCAAGTATCTACGTCTCCTGGTCCTGGTCTAGTATCTACGTCTCCTGTTTCTGTTTTATCATCTATGCCTGCTATCTATGGCTCCTGGTCCAGTATATATGGCCCCTGGTCCTGGTCTAGTATGTACATCTCCTGGTCCCTGTCTACTACGTCTCCTGGTCCTGGTCTAGTATCTACGTCTCCTGGTCAATGTCTGATATTTACATCTCCTGGTCCTGGTCTATTTACTACATCTCCTGGTCCTGGTTGTAGCCATTACTCCATGTTCCTGGACATGATTTGCAAACTAACATCATCTTTCCTGTCATGTCAGCAAGAATCTGAAACTTGTCTCACAGTCAATGGATGTTCTCTGGTGCCACACAGTGGGCGCAGGAAGGTGTCATGCTTTGGGCGGAGTGACTAATGCTTGATTAATGAGAACCGTATTGACCTGCAGGTGTTCGATAACAAGGCTACGACACGTCCATAGGTTTAATGTAATTAGATCGGGGTCTTTGCATCCGTCATGATAACCTGTTTATTCATCTCCCTGGACTCATCAGGAACCCAAGTGTGATACAATTCAGCGTCACACCAATGGAGAATAATCGGAACCCTGGATTCAGGTGTTTTACCTGTCGGAGCCTTCAGGATTCTGCTACATAACGCACGGAAATTTAGGTTTGGAGTGAAGTCCAACACTTGTCTGAAGGTAAAAGAGGCAGCAGCGGATATTCAATCAAAGACAGTTCATAGGTAATATCCGGACATCGTTGGAGGTAAAACCCTCAGGTTCTTGTGACATGAGTTGATGTTGCAGCTTTAAACGCTGAATCGTACTAAAATAAATCATAACGGTACAGTGGAGTTAAGTCGTGTTTACACAGCCAAAGGGGTTTTGATAAGGAAACCTTGTGCAAAGACAGGTCGAGGTGATAATCACTGATCTCTCCCTCCTCTGAGCGATGGCATCATGTCCTTGTCGGACTGATCGATAGAGTGAGAGAGGATTCATTCAACGCCAGGAAGTCTGATCACAGGAAACGGGCAGAGAGAGATAGAAAAAGAGAGAGACAGAGAGAGAGAGAGAGAGAGAGAGAGAGAGAACGAGAGAGAGCTGTGGGCGAGTAAGCAGGATGTCAGAGTCATGTGACCTGTGGAGGAAGATGAAGAGAGACAGAGGAAGGCTGTTGATAATAAAGAGGACAAAAGGATGAGGAGAAACAGGCTTTAAACAAATTCAGCTGAGATCCAACAGTTGTCTCCTAGGGATTATTTTTAATTGTAATCAGTCTTTTGTTAAATGTCCTTATTACTTTCTGTCATATTTAGTCACAATCCTGTTTGCAGGCCAGTCTTTAGACATTCTAGAAAACCTTTGATGAAAAGCATTTACACAATATCCAATCTCTTCTTTATCTTTTCAACATTCTAATCAATCTGGTATCAACCAAACCAGTACATCTGATCTCCTTAGACCTTCTCCCATTAGGTGTCGGGTGAACTGCTGATCTGACGCTACATCCCACCTTGATAAGGGAAGTTTGCAATTGAGGAAGTCCTCTGAGAGATCTCTTGAGAGCATGGAGACCTTGTTGGAAATCTAAAACTTGACTGTCATGTCCAACCCACCATCAGAGGGCGTTTGTTTGGGTTGGTTGTTCCTCTCCTCAAAGTTTTTGTGAAACTACTACACAACTTCCATAGTCCTTACAGATTTTGAAAAGACTTGGAGGACACACTCGAGAGACTGGTTTCGGTTGGCTTTTGTATGATCACGAATTTAACAACTGTGCCTGATGAGGGATCATGGTCGACATAATTGGGAAAACCAATGAAAGCCAACTGAACACATCACCATCTTGTGCAAACGCTCACGAGGGTGATGGTTTAAAGGGGAAACAAGGCACCAGTTGGTGGAGGCAACACGTTCTCCCTCTCTCACTGTTCGCTATCATTGTTTTGGTACTCGTGCTACCTCCCGTCCTCTTCCTGTGTCCCAACCTTCTCTTTTTCATTGGCAACATTATCCAAGTTGGGTTGGCAATCAATTCACGCAACTCGATTGCTTCCAGATTCAGCTCAAACAATCCAAAGATGTTTGAGTTTGGGTTGGTTCTGTTCTGCTCACACACTCACAGATTGGCCATGCTGATGGTCCCCAACCTGCACACTAGTGCAGACTTTGCCCAACTTGGAAATGTGGATAAAATCAACAGTATTCTTCAACCTTACTTCGTCCTAACTTGTGACACCACATTCGAGTCTCCAGCAAGTCACTCGAGTTCAACGCTGAGTCCGACCTTTGACCTTAAAGGTTCTGAAACTACAGATACAGCAACACAACTTCTTATTGATAGAGTAAAGCAGTGATGTAATGCTCTCCGTCTGAGGGGATGTGACTTCTGTGATGTTATCAGTTGCTATGTAAATATCTAGTTCAGGGGTCGGCTACCCACGGCTCCGGGGCCACATGCGGCTCTTTCATCCTTATGATGTGGCCCCGTGTGGTTTGGGAAAATAAGATATAAATATCGGATAGAGGTGTATTTTATTTGTGTTAATTTTTTTATTACATTTGTGAATTCGAAGGTTTTACTGGTTCTAAAATATTCAAATAAAATTATATTTTATTATTCTTTTTTTTTTTCCCGTTTTTTTTCACCAAAAACCGGTAACAGCATTGAGCATGTAAAACAAATATTTATGTAGATATTTTTCAAATATGTATTTTTCATTGTGCAGTCAAATAGTGCTTTTTAATTCAATTAATTTTTTTAAATTCAGGTCAAGGCTCTGCTACACACCCCGAAACCCCAAGGACGATATAAGAATGGAGGCTCATGGTATTTTTTTGTTTGATAATGTAAGTTCAACTTTTTAATACATTTGAAAGAGACCTTCAAATTGGTGCATTTTTTAATTATTATTTTAAGAATTCAAAATGCATTGCATAAAAATAACAAATACAGTGTTGTCTTCGTTTTAGATGTCAAAAAGTTGAGTTTTCTATTTCGTGGACACCGGGTTCGAGTGGCTCTTCGAGTGTTAGAGGTTGTCGACCTCTGGTTCAGGTAGACTTAGACAGAATATGCAGTCTGTCTCTGTCGTGGTGTCCACACATTTATGAACATTTAATGCATTTATAGATCACTACTGTAGAAATGTAAGTCAAAGTCTGTGTATTCAGTTCAGTAGTAACACGTATTGATCACGTATTGATCAGCGAACGCCACTGAGCTGATGGCGGTTTCTGCTGACTGCCTGATTTGAACTTGTTGTTTGCTCTGCTGGGAGGAATCGGCGCAGCAGGTTCAAACATGTCAGCTGCTCGCTGGAGGACCGACGCACCAGGAAGTCTACGTCTACCGACTCGTTTCCTTCCAGTCAGCTCTCGACCAATGGGGTCGTCTGTAAAGAAACCAGAAACAAACCAGTTCTGAAGCGTCTCTCTTTTTGTTTGAGCGGCATGTAATCATGTAGATCACATTCACCCCTGCAGGGTGAGACCGGCTTGACTCGAACACCTGATCAGCACCAACTCTACATATATGCTGTATGGACAAAAGTATTGGGACATCTTGCCCCTACAGGAACAGCAAAAGTTGGGGAAACAGCTAACAAATACTACTTTTCTCAGTCTTGAGACACTGAAAAGACAAAAAGATTAACTTTCTTGTCATCTGGGCTGTCTACCAAACGAATACGTGAAGATGCAGGTGACTGCATTACGAAATGAATGCAAACACAAGACTAAAAATAATAACAGTGCAATTTCCTTCACTGGAACCAAGGCGATCAGTTCAACCCTGAAAAATGACCCCCATACCCTCAATTTACAGCTGGCATCCACCAAACCCAGACTTAACCGTCAGACGGTGAGACGGAGAAACGTGATTCGTCACTGCAGTGTGTTTTACACACTGACGGACGCCGTTACGCCCGGTGATGGAAGTCAGCTTGGCCATGGAAATCCATTCCACCAAGTACCCAGTATGTACTTATTGTTCTGACGTTAATGCAAAAGGAAGTTTGGAAGTCTGTAGTTATTGGAAAAATCTATTTAATCTTGGTCAAGATTGGGAACATTCCATTTTTTTCCTTGTCACACAATTTCTAGAAAGCTTCATGGAAGGTTGGGACAAGTATCACATTAAAATCCAGTATGGATCAAAAGTAAAAGGAACACTGACAATCTGCTGTTTAATTTCCCTGGGAATAAAAAAGTCCATTATTTAGACAGGATCTGTTCCCTGTACATAATCTATATGAACAATCTCTTACATTAAAACTACACGTCGTCACAGAGACAGCTGATTAAGTCAGATTACAAATCAGTTTTAGGTCATATTCTCCATCAACGATGTAAATACTGATACAAATATGCTGTTAATCAAATTATACACGACCGATTTCTGCTTTAGGGGCCCCTCCGGCTCTGGGGCCTCAAAGCTAATCCAGTGTTGCCTTGGTGGTGAGTGCTGCTCCATTTAACCTCTTCGACTGTGTAACAGTAGGTTAATCGTCCCCCCCCCATCTTTTGTCTCCTCACATCCCTTAGGTCGGCATGGTCACATGTGGAGTCACTGGAAACATGGAAACCTCCTATTTATAGAAATACTGTAGATTTAAATGTAATTCAAACGTCATGGATGTAAAAAAAAAATCACTTTGACTTCAAGAATGATTTTAAAATTTTGGATTAACTTCCAAAAAAAGTTGCAAGACTAAAATGTAAAGAGAAGCAGGATGCTACGGTTTGCATAAATGATTTGCAAAACATTGAAAAAGCCATCTTTAATGGAAAACAGCTCAAAGACGGTATATTTTTCTGAAATTAAGAAGTTATTTTGAACTTGATTGCAAAGAAGTTGGGACAGTTGGAACAAAAGACTGTAAAACATCTGGTGGAACAGATGGGGAGGGGTTCAACCTTCTGAAAGAGGAAAAAAAAGAAATTTTACAATGTTTATCAAAATAAAACTGCAAAGAATTTTTAGATTTGCTTATACAGAGTTGGGGAAGTTTTCTAAATTCAGGTTTAAGAGGCAAAGAGAATGGATTTGAAACCCGATCACTGGAGTCACATTCAAAGCTGGTGTGAATGCTTGGCGCCACATTCATTTAGCCGTGTGAATGCTAATGTGAATGCACTCTCATTTCCATTTGGTTCACTGTCATGTAAATGTTTTGACTCGCTTATCTGCAAGTGTTAGCAACAAATGTTTGAAACGCAACGACCTGAACCACAAAAAAACACTAGAAACCCTAAAAACTTAAAAAAAAAAAAAAAAGATAAATAAAATAAATTGCAACAAAACCATTGTAAAGAAAAATTTAATACAGTACAGCAAAGTTTTTGGTACCCTCTTCAGTAAAAGAACCCAAACCCTACTTTTTGGTTCAAACCCATTTGTCCGCCATTTGTCAACCATCAAGCGGTTGCGGCAGACTTTTCTATGTCTGATAGCTGTAGAAGAAAAAGAAAAAGATGACGATGAAAATTAAGTGTACTTTTATTATCCCCTTGGGAAATAATTTTGTAATCTTCTATTACAAGGGAAAACTATCTGATACCAAAGCTGAATCGAGTCCAGCGGGTTCCGGAGTCAAAAACGCTATGTTGTCGCTTCACAATGATTTTAATTCTGAATTTACTTCACAATTCACACTTTTTCCAGATTTATTTCATTAATATATTTTAATGTTAGGTCTGATTCTTTTTAATTCAACTTGTAAGTGTCTCAGTGTGAACGCACCACGCAGACAAAACGCGGTCAGAGGGTTGTAGTTTGCATCTGTTGAAGGATTACTTCGGCTCTGCTCCGATACCTGGTTGAATATTTTATAAAATAGCTTCATGAATCGAGCGTGGGGGGCGGCTTTAAAACAAGCAGCCACACATAATGAATGTGTCTCTCAGAGATCATGGCGGCTAAAGGCGATTTTCCTCGCTAGAAAACGGGAAAGGTAACCAAGTGTAACTCTACACTGACGCTCCGCACAGCCCAACTCGGTCCACATCCGCGATCCGCAGCCGGAGTTTCCGTCCGGCCGGCGGAGCCCAAGTTTGAATTGATTGACATCCGGATGAGCCAATCAGCGAGCGCCGTTTGCCAAAGCCGCGTTGATCCCACTCCTCCGACCAATCGGAGTCTCCCCTGACGGGCGCGTGCGTCATCAGAGCAGAATGTTGAATGTGGGCTGTCTGTTGCCGACCGGACCACACTCTGCTCCCATCCCCCCCAACCTGGAGCGCGCAATGGCGGCTTCACGTACGCCGCTTTTGTCCTTCTCACGTTCAGCTTTTTTGTTTTGTTAAAGCCATGTGTTCTAAACTCGGTAAGGAAAAAGAAATGTATCCGTGTTTCATGTTTCATGAGCACAAACGTACTTTTTTTATCTCACTGTGTCGTCGCATGTCTGTTGTGTCGCACTGCTATTTTTTCCCCCCCTCCTTCACGTTAGCTTACAACAATGGCGAAGCCGGAAATGAAGCACCAGCACCCCCGAGCTGCACTTGTTCTGCCGCCTGTTTCACACCACCGCAACCCCCCAGCACCACCAAACCAAACGTGTGTTTGTTCGCTTTTTTTTTTTTTTTTTTTTTTTTTTTTTTAATTGTGTTTTAATAACGCGTCGACCTTGGCGCATAAATTTATGGGACGTTATGTAAAAAAAAAAAAAAAACTCCGATAGCGTCAACTACGCAGATTCAAAAAAAAAAAAAAAAAAAAAAAAGGACGTCCGTAAAGGGGGAGGGGCGACCGTGGAAAAAAAAAACATGGCGGCCCGTTGTACGTTTCTGGAGGACCTTTAATGTGATTGATTCTGTTCACCAGGCGACAGAAACGTCCTTAAAGGCATTAATCCAGCAAAAAAAAAAATGTCCGCGTAGCTGATATTTATTCGACCCCCCCCTCCACCACCACCACCACCAGGCCGATTCCCCCGTCGCCTTTCCTTCCTTCGGTGGGCGGGAAAAAAAAGAGCCTCTCCAGTCGCCGCTTGACTCGACCAGATGAACATCAATCAATCAAATTATGACACACGTCAAACCCGATCTGGAACCTGTTTCGATTCGATTCGGGTGTTAAAAAAAACAAAAACCCCGAATTTATCCCCTTTTGGTTTCGACGGACCCTTCCCCCCCCTCCACCCCTTCCCACCCCCTCACGGTGTTGAGAATCCACCGACTCTCGGTGCGTTTAGTCGCCGTGATTGTTGCACTTTTTCCCGGGGAAGGACAGTCGCATCGTCGGGGACAGGAGGGGGGCGTGGCCTCCGGGTTTTAGAAATTCTATCCATTGTTCCACTCCGAACACCTCTGTGGAAGGCCCCTTCAGCCAATCAGCGTCGGCTGACCTCCCCCGGGCTCCGCCCCCCGACTGTATTTATTGTGCTCGGCCGTGAGCAGCCGCGGCCACTGGCACAACAATCCGCTGATCAACGGAGCCGAGAGGAGAAGGATTTACTTTATCCAGCCTTTCATTTTCAAACCCGTCCTTTATTTTTAGTGAAACCCAACAATGGCGGACGCACAAACCGATACCTGCTCGGACATCTCAGCCAAGGTAAGACCCCACCACCCACCCCACCCACCCCCTCCACTCGACCCGGACCCGCTCTTCTCTCCTCCCGCGGAGCCGCGTTCCGTTTCTGGAGATTAAAAGCTTGTTCCAAGGTCCAACCTAGATTCTAAGGGGGGGAGAAAAAAAAAAACCTTCGCGCTCTTTCGGAGTCCGGATGATCACCGGGTTGGTTCTGGTTCTGGAAACCCCTTACTGGGACTTCTTCCTCATCTTTTCCCCCCCTCCGATTTTTAAATAAACTGGGGGGTCTCGGTTACCGCATCATGGAAATGAGCTTCGTTTACAGTCTCATTGTCCGGGGAGGAAGAGGAGTCTGCGCGGGTTCTTTTGTGTATCCGAGCCGCTCGGTTCTCCGGGGTCCGACCAGCGGACGTCTCCTCCGGCTTTTACGCGCAGCTTCCCCTCCCCGACCCTCCGGGATCCAGCGCTCCGGCGCCCGCATGCACATTTATTCCACATCCCCCGGGCTGTTGGATGAACATAAACCCATCTTCTATTCCCGATTAATTCTTAATTTGTGCGTTTGATTTGTTCCCCGGTCCTTCCTCCGGGCTGAACCGTTTCGGCGTGAAGTTGGTGCGTTTGAATGGAAGACCGGCGGTGCGTGATCCGGGGGCAACTTTGGGGTGACTGTGGCTGTAAACGATCTGATTATGAGTGAATAATTTAATTTAATCCTTGGGGGTTGTTTTTTCTGCCCCCCACCACCACCACTACCACCTCTCCCCGGTCTGGATCCTCCACCGCGGTTTGTTTTGTTTACCGACGCGGACCCGGAGCGAGCGGCTTCCGCTGCTCCTGTGTCGGCGGAGCGCGTTTGCAGGTCGCGCTGATCTTCGGATGAGGAGGTGGTGGTGGTGGGGGGGTTTCTTCTTTTATTTTTTTTAAACCAAGGAGATAGCCCCTGGGGGGGCCATGGAGGTGTGATGTGACGGTGCGCGCTTCTGGTTTGGACTTTATGGTTAAATCGGGTGAAACTTTAATTGCCCCCCCCTACCTCCTCTTCCTCTCCTTTTACCCAAGCAGTGGTGGTGGTGGTGGTGGGGGGGTCTTGTCTCCGCAGTCGCGGACCTGAATAGGTGTGAGCGGGGTGAACATATGGTGACGGTGGAGCGGGGGGGACCGGGGGCCGGTATTAACGCTAATCCCGCTCAGCCGCTCCGTCTGCGGTGCGTCTTTACGCGCGGCGCGTCACGGAGCCAGCTTCTGATCAGTTTAATGGTTTTAAAACCAATCGATAACAGTATCGGCTGTGTTGGGGGTCGCGATCGGACAATGTCGGCTCCCTTTGCGGGCGGGGTGGTGGACTATTAAAAAAAAAAAAAAAAAAAACACCCCCAGGAGTGTTTTTCACGGGCGTTTGTCCCCGCGGTGCCGCCGTATCTTCGCCTTTCCTCGCCTGCCATGTGTCGTCTTCTATTGTCCTTCGGTACAACAAGCGGCGTGCCGAGCGCTCGCCACCTCCTCCTCTATCACCCCCCCACCCCCTTTTACCCCCCCCACCTCCACCAACCACCACCTCCCGCTCGTGCGCCCTCCTGTGTTATTTTAAACGGAGCGGTGCATCCTGGGTATTGCAGTGCCTCTCCCGGGCGTGTCTCGTGACATATGGCGTCGGCGGCGGCTGAAAAGGACTACAATACCCAGAAAGCCCTCGGGGGGCCACATCAAAGTATCAGATTACAGCACATTATAGGAGGAGGAGGAGGAAGGGGGGAGGATCTGCAGAGACCAATATGGTGTTTAATGGGGAGGCTTCGTTCTGAGCGGCTCCCAGCAGCCACTGGGAGCGTCTAACTGGGCCACGAGGTGGAGGAGCAGGTAGTTTGAGGCGGCAGCAGCAGGTGAGGTCTGGGGAGTAACGTTCTCCTTTCTCCCTCGCCAGGAACTGAAGGAGAAGAAGCTGCAGGAGGAGAAGGAGAACGGCAAAGACGCCGCCACCAACGGGAAGGAAAACGAGGAGAACGGCGAGCCCGAAGTAGACGACGAAGAAGACGAGGAGGTGGACGAGGAGGACGAGGAGGATGATGGAGAAGGTCAGCGCGGGGCGCCTTCGTCCGTTTGGAGCTACGCCGTCGACGACGAAGCCGATCCTTAAAAAGTTCTCCTCTTTTCCTCCTTCCAGGCGATGAGGAAGACGAGGAAGACGACGAGGACGAACTGGAAGGCGGCACAAAACGGGCAGCCGAGGACGACGACGACGACGACGAGGTGAAAACTCGCTGAATTCCGGACGCGAGCGGCGCCGTTTGGGGCGCGGACGCCGACAATAACGTCTCCTTCTTCCTTCCAGGACGACGTCGAAACCAAGAAGCAGAAAACCGACGACGACGATTGATGCGTTTCGCCCCCGCGCCATCCTGCTGAACCACTTCCTGGTTCTTCGCCTCTTGACTCGTTTCCACGTCGCAGGTGGAGGGGCCTGGAGGACTGATTTAAAAGAAGAAGAAAAAAAAATTAATTAAAAATTTAAAAAAAAAACAACAAAAAAAATTCCAACATGGTCATTAGCAAGTAGAGTTCAACAAACATCGACCACACACACATGATCTCCCTCAAAAAAAACAAAAAAAAACTACAACAAAATTTTCTAGAGGACCCCGCCACCACACCGACGCAGAAATCTGGCTTCTCTTCAACACAAAAGGAGAATTTGTTTGTATTTTTATTTACATTTTATATTTTTGTACATATTTTTAGGAGTGAGGACGGGGGGGGAGGGGGTGTGTCGTCAGTTTCTCTCCCGGCAGCGATCTATCTCTTCAGACCAAAATCGGTGCTTCTTTAACGAAAGATTTTACTTGGTTGACCATGTTACAGTATCAACAGATTCTAGGGAAAACATGTAAAAACAATAAAAAGCCGTTGAACTCAGAGCATTCCAGTAAATTTAATGTATGTACTTTAGCTGTACCATAACTAGTTTGTTTGTATGGGAGGGTAAGGCCAAAGAGAAGAGCCTCTTTTCCTTTTCTTTTTGGTTTTGTCAGCGACTTTTTTTGTTTTACGACGGCCTGTTTTGATGTATGTGCGAAGTTTGTTGTTTGACAATAAACCGGACTTTTATTTTGTGAGTTGTACCTTGTTATATCTCTGCTTGGTTATTCTGCCTGTGGGAGGGGGAACGGGGTTAAAGGTCTCTAGAAGTCTTGCCTCAAGATTGCCCAGGTTTGGAATTAACAGGAGTTCCTTTTTGGTGTTAAGTTAATTCAAACCTGTGTAGACCTGGTGGATTATGGGTCATTTATCTGATTCGGTTGGTGCCTTAGCATGACTGAATGAATGGGTTAGCATGTAGCTACTAGCGCACTGATCAGGAAGTTGGTGGCGGAACTTCGCGTCCGCGTCCGCATGAGTGAAGGAGAGCATGAAGTAAGGCGGTACTGATCTGTTTAATAGAAAAAAACATTTCCTCATGATTCTGACAGTTGAGCCAATCAGGTGGAAGTGATGGAACTACATTACCCAACTACATGTCGGGTTTGAGTTTTTATACGACTTTAAACAGTATTTACTACACATTCGATTGAAACTCTGGTTGTGTTTGTGTAATTAAACTTATCGCCAGAGGGTGGCGACATAGCCGCTTTGACTTCACCAGGAAATTCGGTATAACGATATTAATAGTGTAGATTTGTTTTTTACAGTAACTTAAAGGCTTTGTATTGATTCTTCAAATATATTATAAAAATGAAGACATATAACTAAATTTAATTCTTAATAAAAGGTGAGGTTTACTTTTATTATTATTTACTATATTATTACTGTATTTAGTTAATTTATAATTAATTCTTTTCAAATAAATTATAATATTGATGACACAATTAGCTTATTTTAATCCTTATTAAAATGTGAGGTTGCCCTATAGAATTTATAATTTATTTACTATAATACGAGGTGAGGTTCCCTTTTATTATTATTTATTATATGGATTATTTATTTTATTTATAATTTTTTTTCTTCTGATAAATTATGTTGATGACACAATTAACTTATTTTAATTTTTAAAGGTGAGGTTCACTTTTAGAATTTATTTAATATACAGTGAGGTTCACTTTATTATTATCATATTTATTATTTTATTTCATTATTTAAAATTTATAGTCTTCAAGTAAATTATACTGTTGACACAATTATTTTAATTCTTAACAAAAGGTGAGGTTCACTTTTATAATTTATTATTTATTTTACTATTTATTATGTATAATTTATTAATTTATTTGCTGGCAGCTTTTTAGTTTTCATGTAGCCCTTTTTTTTTTTTTTACTAAAAAATAATGTGATGGAGCTCTTCCATCTTCCGCCCTCTTCTGGTGGCCCTTGAAGTGTAGTTATACATTGCTGAGGTCACACCATGAAGGTGTGAGGTCGCGTTGGGGTCAGGTTGGACCACAATCCTTCAAATCCAAGTCAGATCAATGTTTTTAAGACGTTTGCCAATTTTTACGACTTCCCAATAAACGCCCTGAACTTCTGAACTACTGATCAACACAGACAATAATCAGCAGTTCAATCCATAATGAAAATAATTAGTTTGGGTGAGTTAAAGGCGGCGGCGGAGCAATAAACTAGTCCCTGTGGGGGGAGAACTGGTCTTCTAACATGATGGAGCCTAATGGAGCCCAGGAGAAGCTGGTCTGTGTTCAGTCATGTTGGGGCCGGAGGACGTCCCTCTGGAATGTGAAGAGCACACATCGGAGGAGAACGGTGTGAGACACACACACACACATACACACACACACACACACACACACACACACACACACACACACACACACACACACACACACACACACACACACACACACAGAGTTAGAAAGGAAAAGAAAAAGAAGGAGAAGAAGAAATCAAACACACGGCGCCAGGAAGGAGCGCCGACAGCGAGCGGGATCGGGACGCACCGAAGGATGGATGGATGAATGGATGGATGAATGGATGGATGGATGGTTGGATATGACAATAATTTTATTTCTTAACTTTGACTTTAGTTTCAGTATTTTTGTTGAAATATTCTGCAGTAAAACTTCCATTCTGTGATCCATTGATTGATCATTTTCCATATTGAATCTGATCTCATGTATTTTAATATCAACCAAATGTGAGGTCAAAAGGTCACACTTCCTGCTTTCCATGACTGTGATTGGTTAACTCCAGGAACCTCCTCCAGTGGAGACAGAAACCAGTGGAACCAGTTCGGTTAGTTTGGTTTGATGACCCTCCTGTACAACTGTGGTTATAATGAGGTATCAGTACTGCACTGAGGTATTAGTACTACATCAGTGAGGTATTAGTCCTACATCACTGAGGTATTAGTACTGCACTGAGGTATTAGTACTACATCAGTGAGGTATTGGAACTACATCACTGAGGTATTAATACTACATCACTGAGGTACCAGTACTACATCACTGAGGTATTAGTACTGCACTGAGGTATTAGTACTACATCACTGAGGTATCAGTATTGCACTGAGGTATTAGTACTACATCACTGAGGTATCAGTACTGCACTGAGGTATTAGTACTACATCACTGAGGTATCAGTACTGCACTGAGGTATTAGTACTACATCACTGAGGTATCAGTACTGCACTGAGGTATTAGTACTGCACTGAGGTATTATTTCTACATCACTGAGGTATTAGTACTACATCACTGAGGTATTAGTACTACATCACTGAGGTATTAGTACTACATCACTGAGGTATTAGTACTACATCACTGAGGTATTAGTACTACATCACTGAGGTATTAGTACTATATCACTGAGGTATTAGTACTACATCACTGAGGTATTAGTACTGCACTGAGGTATTAGTACTACATCAGTGAGGTATCAGTACTGCACTGAGGTATTAGTACTACATCACTGAGGTATCAGTACAGCACTGAGGTATTACTACTGCACTGAGGTATTATTACTACATCACTGAGGTATTAGTACTACATCACTGAGGTATCAGTACTGCACTGAGGTATTAGTACTACATCACTGAGGTATTAGTACTACATCACTGAGGTATTAGTACTGCACTGAGGTATTAGTACTACATCACTGAGGTATCAGTACTGCACTGAAGTATTAGTACTGCATTGAGGTATTATTACTACATCACTGAGGTATTAGTACTACATCAGTGAGGTATTAGTACTACATCAGTGAGGTATTAGTACTGCACTGAGGTATTAGTACTACATCACTGAGGTATCAGTACTGCACTGAAGTATTAGTACTGCACTGAGGTATTATTACTACATCACTGATGTATTAGTAGTACATCAGTGAGGTATTAGTACTACATCAGTGAGGTATTAGTACTGCACTGAGGTATTAGTACTACCTCACTGAGGTATTAGTACTACAGCACTGAGGTATTAGTACTACATCACTGAGGTATTAGTACTACATCACTGAGGTATTAGTACTGCACTGAGGTATTATTACTACATCACTGAGGTATTACTACTGCACTGAGGTATTAGTACTACATCACTGAGGTATTAGTACTGCACTGGGGTATTAGTACTACATCACTGAGGTATTAGTACTACATCACTGAGGTATTAGTACTGCACTGAAGTATTAGTACTACATCACTGAGGTATTGTACTACATCAATGAGGTATTTGTACTGTACTGAGGTATTACTTCTACATCACTGAGGTATTAGTACTACATCATTGAGGTATCAGTACTGCACTGAGGTATTAGTACTACATCATTGAGGTATCAGTACTGCACTGGGGTATTAGTACTACATCACTGAGGTATTAGTACTACATCACTGAGGTATTAGTACTGCACTGAAGTATTAGTACTACATCACTGAGGTATTGTACTACATCAATGAGGTATTTGTACTGTACTGAGGTATTACTACTACATCACTGAGGTATTAGTACTACATCATTGAGGTATCAGTACTGCACTGAGGTATTAGTACTACATCATTGAGGTATCAGTACTGCACAGAGGTATTAGTACTACACTGAGGTATTAGTACTACATCACTGAGGTATTAGCACTGCACTGATGTATTAGTACTACATCACTGAGGTATCAGTACTGCACAGAGGTATTAGCACTACATCACTGAGGTATCAGTACTGCACTGAGGTATTAGTGCTACATCACTGAGGTATTAGTACTGCACTGAGGTATTAATACTACATCATTGAGGTATTAGTACTGCACTGGGGTATTAGTACTACATCACTGAGGTATTAGTACTGCACTGAGGTATTAGTACTACATCACTGAGGTATTGTAATACATCGATGAGGTATTTGTACTGCACTGAGGTATTATTACTACATCACTGAGGTATTAGTACTACATCACTGAGGTATCAGTACTGCACTGAGGTATTAGTACTACATCATTGAGGTATCAGTACTGCACAGAGGTATTAGTACTACACTGAGGTATTAGTACTACATCACTGAGGTATTAGTACTACATCACTGAGGTATTAGTACTGCACTGAAGTATTAGTACTACATCACTGAGGTATTGTACTACATCAATGAGGTATTTGTACTGTACTGAGGTATTACTACTACATCACTGAGGTATTAGTACTACATCATTGAGGTATCAGTACTGCACTGAGGTATTAGTACTACATCATTGAGGTATCAGTACTGCACAGAGGTATTAGTACTACACTGAGGTATTAGTACTACATCACTGAGGTATTAGCACTGCACTGATGTATTAGTACTACATCACTGAGGTATTAGTACTGCACAGAGGTATTAGCACTACATCACTGAGGTATCAGTACTGCACTGAGGTATTAGTGCTACATCACTGAGGTATTAGTACTGCACTGAGGTATTAATACTACATCATTGAGGTATTAGTACTGCACTGGGGTATTAGTACTACATCACTGAGGTATTAGTACTGCACTGAGGTATTAGTACTACATCACTGAGGTATTGTAATACATCGATGAGGTATTTGTACTGCACTGAGGTATTATTACTACATCACTGAGGTATTAGTACTACATCACTGAGGTATCAGTACTGCACTGAGGTATTAGTACTACATCATTGAGGTATCAGTACTGCACAGAGGTATTAGTACTACACTGAGGTATTAGTACTACATCACTGAGGTATTAGCACTCCAAGCAGTATTTTGCAGACAGCTATTTTCCGGCTCAGTTGTTTAACTCAACCAGTTATTATTATGATACCCAGATTGTGCCTCATGGAAGCATCATTTGAAGTGGTGTATGCAGTCTTTATAAACCTAATCATTGGACCTTTTAGGAGATTAGGCCTTTGGATGACTGTATAAGACTGAGTAAACATATTATCCGGCCTCCTGCCACACAAGCGATGACAGACAGATGTATTAGTACTACATCACTGAGGTATTAGTACTGCACAGAGGTATTAGTACTACATCAGTGAGGTATTAGTACTGCATCAGTGTGGTATTAATACTACATCAGTGTGGTGATAGTACTACAGTGAGGTATTAGTACTATATCAGTGAGCTATTAGTACTACATCAGTGTGGTATTAGTACTACAGTGAGGTATTGTATTAGTACTACATCAGTGTGGTATTATTACTACATCCCTGAGTTATTAGTACTACATCAGTGAGATATTAGTACTACATCAGTGAGGTATTAGTACTACATAACTGTGGTATTTGTATTACATTAGTGTGGTATTAATATGGTAATAGTACTATATCAGTGAGGTATTAGTGCTAAATCAGTAAGGTATTAGTACTACAGTGAGGTATTAGTACTGCAGTGAGGTATTAGTACTGCAGTGAGGTATTAGTACTGCAGTGAGGTATTAGTGCTACAGTGAGGTATTAGTACTGCAGTAAAGGGCTGTTCCAGCTGCTGAACCTGAGCAGGAAAATCCGGTTGAATTAACAACTGATGTTAACATGACTAATAGAGTCAACAGTCACCTAAAGGAAACACACACACACACACACACACACACACACACACACACACACACACACACACACACACACACACACACACACACAAACACACACACACACACACACACACACACACACACTTGTGTTAAACCACCAATAATATTAATGTGATAATCGTTGTGTCTCATGGTAGAAACTGGAAACCACAGAATCAGCATAAAAGGACACAGAGTAGTACTAGTAGTACTTGTAAAAGTAGTAGTAGTTATAGTAATAGTACTGCTGGTATTAATAATGGCAGTACTAGTAGTAGTAGATATCCAGTATTTTATAATTATGTATGCCTGAGCAGTGGATAGAGCAATTTCCTCTGGGCAGGAATTAGTAGTAGTAAACGTGGAAGTAGTAGTAATAGTACTAGCGGTAATTGTAGTAGTAGCAGTAATAATAGTACTAGTAGTACTGTAATAGTACTAGTAGTAATAGTAGTAGTAATAGCACTAATAGTAATAGTAGTAGTAGTATTAATGGTAGTAACAGTACTACATGTAGTACATGTATTCACTCACACACACATGAGCCAGTGTTCTTCTGCCCCCTGTTGTTCAGACCCAGAACTGCACCTCAGCCTCTTGAACGCTGCTTTCTTTTATTTCTGATCATCTCTGATAATCATCAGATAAATATTCAAAAATAATATACTTAAACATCCACAATTAGGTTTTACTCTGATAATTCTGTAAACTGACAGAAACGGATCTGATCAAACATCGAGTTTCATTTCGGCAAATCTTTTCAGGAACTGTGTTTTCTAAAATAATAAAACAAAAAACATTTTTTTAAAAGCAGCAGATTTATAAACTTACGTTACACAACTGGTTTAGTGATTATAAGGCTAAATGAAAGTCTTCCACGCCCTGCTGTCCTCCTGTCTTCTGTTGTTGATGAGTTGTTATGATTTAAATCATTTTTACAAATTGCTAAAAACAGAGCAAAACACACGTTTTACAAAAATAAATGTGCGAAAAAAAATGAGAAAAACAACGTGAATTAAAGATGTTATTTAACTTAACTTTGGAAGAACTGATGGAAGCTTTTGACGTCAGACGGAAAAGGAGCGTTGAGTTCTACTTATTAAATAAACATTTTCAGTTAAAGACGGAAATTTCTCCTTTTGAATGTTTAATGGCATCGACCAATTATTATTTTATGAAACATTTCACAAAGTCTGGTCTCTTTTTTTTTTACAGAGAATCAGTGGAAAACGTTCAGTCTGTGTGTTCATGAGCGACTGCGTCATTAAGTCGTGTTTGTGTTAATTCTAATATAGTTTATTGTTGATTTTATTTGAACTGGGATACTTGTGCTCAGATTTATGACCAACAATCACCTTTTTATTGATTTAGAAGAAGAAAAAAAATCCATATTTATCTTTAACGGATAGATTTTTAATTTGTCGTAAGATTTAGTTTTTCGCTGCTTTACTTGATTTTAAATGTAGCATCACATTTAATTTAAACAACAGAACACATAACATGCAGATGAAGACACACACACACACACACACACACACACACACACACACACACACACACACACACACACACACACACACACACACACACACACTTTCATTGTGTCACTTTCACACCCAGTCCCTATAGAAATACCCCCCACACACACACACCAAATCATTAGGGGGTCCATACATCGCCACGGCAACCAGGGGCTCGTCTAGCAACAGCTGGTGTGTTAATGGGCAAAGCAGTGTCAATCCCCCCCCCACCCTATCACACACACACACACACACACACACACACACACACACACACACACACACACACACACACACACACACACACACACACACACACACACACACACACACACCTAGAGACTGTAACTGAGGTACTTGTACCATATCACTAAATATAAACAGTAAATTTTCATTTGTTTTCAAGGCACCAAATAAAAACATAGTTTATATGAAAGTGAGTTAAACACGAGCTCATCAAAATATATTCCTCTACAAATTAACAGAAATGTATACAGAAAACACACCCCGACAATCATGTAGAAGAAACTGATGAAAGGTGAGAAATAATGAAGCACAACTGGACTTGATTTCAGCTTCTTTTTTTTATAACCTTTTTAATTTTGCCTCGTCTCTCGTATTGTTTATTTTAAATGTTGCTCGTTAGAAGCCCCCATCATTAAATCTGTGTTTTTCCATCCCCCTCCCCTCCAACATCAAAACCCAAGACAATGAGATGGGATGTGAGTTTATGGGTTTAACAAAACACGTGGTCTCCTTCAACCTGCCTTTCTCCAAACGTCCAGCAGAGGGCGACTCCTGTCTGACAACGGTTTAAAATCAGTAAACGTTATCAGAAGGTGGGAAAAAATGTTAAACTATTTAAATTATTCTATTTTAACACCTGGAGAACCAGGATCGAACCATTTTCTTTTCTACTGGGAAGAATTTTTTATGCTGACATGATAAAAAAATAGGCCCTAAAGGAATGGATGAGTGACCAGGTGTGTCTTGTGTTGTCTGTCTGATCCAATCAGGGACTCCTGCTTAGCCCCGCCTACTGACACCTGTGTCTCCAAAACAGAAAACAAAAGATTGCTTTTTTTTTTTTTTTTAAATTTAATTACTTTGCCTTTTTTAGAAGGCAAAGGAAATTTTTTAAAAAATTATGAACATCTTAATTGTGTTAGCAAAATTTTATATCATTAATTGTAATGAATGAATGAAAGACGTTTAACTTTCATTACACATAAAAACAGGATTTTGAGACAACAAAATAAGAACTGTCCCCCAAGTACATTTCTAGCAATAAATATAACAATAAATAAAACAGTAAAAACAAGGCATTTAAGATATATATGTACGATATAGTTTATGGAATTCTAATAAAAAATATAAGTTGAGAATATATAAACAATGTATAACAAGTAATTATAATATGCAAAGACCTGCATTCAAATATTTTTATACTGATAATTTGGCGTATATAAAATATATCAGTGGTTCATTATATATAAAGGTTGAAGCCTTTAACTTTAAATATCTGCATCACCTACTAATTATTTGAATGTGATGTTTTTGCACATTAACCCCTGGTAATTGTTATATAAATTATTGTACACTCATTGTTCACTGATATTAATTCTGAAATAAAACATAAAAAGCAAAGGAAACATGGTGACAGTGTTTTCCCTGTTGCCCCCTCCCATTCACCAGGTGCAGCCAGTCACCATGACGACCGCCCTGGAGGAAGAAACAGGAAGCCAGATTGGTCGGTGTCACCACATCAAAACACATCAAATGTTTAATTATGTTAAAAGAGTATTCCCCTCTGAAATAATCCTGCTAAACAAAAGATAAGTGAGTTTTTCTTTCCAGCATTATTTACCTCACCTGTTGCCGTTGTCATGATGTCAGAAGTGGGACGATTGCGAGTCCCTTATTTTCTTGAAATGTTTGTGTTTTATAGCTCCCTCTGGTGAGGCGGGGCCTCCAATCCAATCACATCCCTTTCTTTCTGCTTCATCTTTGATGTGATGGCGGAGCTGCAGGTTAGCAGCACTTCGCTCACATGAAAAGCTCGTTTCTCTGCTCGGAGTAATTGAATAACTCATTTGAATGTTTAGCATCTGCAGTGGGAGTCGCACATTAACATGAAACACATTAACATAACAGCCTTCAAACACACCGCTGAGTTCACTGCCCGTCCGTCTTCACACCGCTCTGCTGTCTGGTGCTAGCTGTTGATTCTGCTCTGCTGTATTACATAGTATGGCTGGTTGTAGACACTTTATTGGGTAAGGTTAGGGTTTACGTTAGGGTTTAGGGTAGGGTTAGAGGTAGGGGTAATAGTAGTAGTAGGAGTAGGGTTAGTGTTAGGGTAGGGGTAGATTAGGGCCAAGGTTACAGTTTGGCGTAGGGTTAGAGGTAGGGGTAAGAGCAGAGGTAGAGATAGGATTAGGGTTAGTGTTAGGGGTAGACCAGGGCCAAGGTTACAATTTGGCGTAGGGTTAGAGCGAGGTGCAGGGGTATGGGTAGGGGTAGAGGTAGGGGTAGGGGTAAATTTAGGAGTAGGAGTAGGATGAGGGTTAGGGTCTTGGGGGTAGGGTTAGAAGAAAGACAGCTCTTAAACCACTTATAGCTTCTTTGGATCCACAAGATCAGTCTTGTTCAACAAACCAAACCAAGATAAAACGAAAATGGAACAATTATTCTACTCTATTTGTCTAAGTTTTACATATTGATCTTGAGTTATTGATCCGGTATTGCCTTTAGTTGATAATTGTATATGCTGTACATTTAGTGAATTTAACGGTGCATTACTGCCGTGTCTTTGATGACTACTGGTGTCCTTCACACTAAAACAGAAGTTAGATATACAGTTACATAGGCCTAAGAGAAAAAAGACTTAAACATCAGTCAATTTAAAGAAGAAGAGACCAGAGGATCCTAAAAAGTATATAGATTTAAAATATAAATAGTATTACATCAGATTTAGCGTTGTCTACCTTTATGTTGTGCTGGATTTCCAGCCGGTACCTCCCTCTCCACAACCAGTGATCATCGAGGGCAGTGAGGTGGAGGTGGGTAACTATAAGTACCTGGGACTGCAGCTAGACAGCAGACTGGACTGGTCACTCAACTCCAACTGTGAGTACAAGAAGGGGCAGAGCAGGATGTACTTCCTAAGGAGGCTGGCCTCCTTCAACATCTGTCCTAAGCTCCTTCTCATGTTCTATCAGTCCGTAGTCTCCAGTGTGCTGTCATACGCCATTGTGTGTTGGGGTGGGGGGGCCAGGAAAAGAGATATGGACCGTCTGAACAGACTCATCCGCAGAGCGGGCTCAGTGGTCGCGCTGAGCCTGAACTCTGTGGATATGCTTCT
Organism: Antennarius striatus; assembly: GCF_040054535.1. NCBI lineage: Eukaryota > Metazoa > Chordata > Actinopteri > Lophiiformes > Antennariidae > Antennarius > Antennarius striatus. Next base: position 2,154,204 of record NC_090793.1, on the reverse strand, counting down.
GGAGAGCAGGACCATGTCTAAAGTTAAGGCCATCATGAACAACACCAGGCCCCCCCTACACACCACCTTCTCCCAGCAGAGAAGCACCTTCAGCGACAGACTGCTGTCACACTGAGGTCCTCCTTCGTGCGCCGTGCCATCAGGGGGTACAATGACTCTCTCAGGAGGAGCGGGGGGGGGGATGGCAAGGTAAGCACGCGGTTAAATGGATTTAATTTAATTTAATTTTATACTGTTTATATTTTATTTTATACTGTTTATATTTTAATTTAATTTTATAGTGTTTATATTTTAGTTATAGTTTAGTATATAAGTCCTGTTAGTGCTGCATGTGTCTGTTAGTGTAATGTATGTCTTGTGGTATGTCCTGTGATGTCAGTGTTTCTTTTTCTCCTGGTGTTTATCCAGTATTTATTCGTTATGTAATGCCTGAGCAGCGGATATATACAATTTCCTCCAGGATTAATAAAGTATCTATCTATCTAATTTCCCCATGGGGATCAAACAAGTACTATCTTAGTCTAAACCTGGTCCTTTAAAGGCCCCGAGATTTCACTTCTACCCATTGGTCTTTGGTCTTAACCTTGTCTGTTGAATTATAACTGCCTGTTTCATTTACTAAAATCGGGCTTACTTACTGGAAAACTGACAGAAGTTTCCATGAAACAAGTGTTTCCTCCCTTAGAGAGGACGTTTGCCTCCAGCATCAGGAGCTGACTCCCTAAAGAAAGAGGCTTCAGGACGGAACCTAAAAGAGGAGGAGGTGAGATCCAGGAACCTGACGTAACACAACCAATGGAGTCAGGTTTACATTTCCAGGACACACAAGCATACTTCGATAGAACCGGTCGTCGTATACTTCAACCAATCACACGGGGTCCTGATGATGTGGTTATAGGACGGTCTACTTCAGCATGTTTTTGTACCGACAGCATTTATTTCATGACCGCTGTTGCAGATTTCTTATTGGGCCTGAAGGTCATACAGTTTAGTTCGTTTTAAAGCGACAAAGTGATGTAAATAGATAAGAACTTGTGTTTGTTGTTACTGTTTGCACGACGTTGATAAGAGACATTCAGACTTCAGCTGAAACACCATCGCTTTCCTTTTCATCGTTGGTCCTGGTCTCGTAGTTCAAAGTCACCAGTTTAAGTCTTGCATTCCAACCTGCACTGAAACCAGACATTCTAAAGTAAGCTCTCTAATTTAAATTAAATTATGAACTTTACTTGTGAATGTATCCAATAATTGCGCAAAGGAATTAACGCTGATAGATTTCTCTGATGGCACACTACTGCTATCAGAGATGATAGCTCCTCTGCGGTTCTTCTGTTGTGATCACATGTGTCAAACTCATGGCCCGGGGGCCAAATGTGGCCGGCAAGAGCATAAAAGGTCAGAGTGTCTAAAATTAAATAGGTCAAAAGTGCGCTTTGAACAAAACTACATTTCCCACATTGCTGTAATTAAATCCATTTTAACTCTGACAAAAACGTTTTGAACAAAGTTAATGTTCTAACTTGTGTTTTGATGTTCTTTTTCTTCATTCACTTGGACACTTCGATTCTTGATTAATGGAGTTATTTAACATTAAAGAGTAGTTACATTTAATTTAAATTACATTGAGTTACATTTGGTTACTGTACATTTATTAGTTACATCTGGCCCTTTAATTTCCCCAAAGGGGGTCATTCAAGTACAGTAATCCCTCGTTCCTCGCGGTTAATGCGTTCCAGGAACCAACCGCAAAAACAAAATTCTGCGATATAGCATATTACTAACGGTAATTTAAACGGTTATGAACCCTCCCTATACCGATACCCTATACTGATATTAAACCACATCTTACAGGCTTAATGTGTAAAGCACTTCTGTTTCTCACAGAAGTACGCTGTGTTCTGGATGCCATCAGCCAATAGAATGCGCGTACGGTATCACGTGACTATCTACTAAAAATCTGCGATGCAGTGAAGATGCGTGTGTTGGTGCACGAATGCATGAGGGATCACTGTATATGAAATTTAAAAAATATATCCAAAGATGCCAAAGAGCTTAAAGCTTCTGTGCATCCACAGACTGAGATCTACCTGAACTGTACCTGTGGGAGACCGGCGCTGTATTTCACCTGTGACCAGAATGAATTGTTCTTCTTTAGATTCACTTTCGGAATTATTCAACAAGACAACAGCTCTACTCTGACAATCTGGGCCAGGTAATTTACTGAAGGCACTTGGACACACCCTGAATAAACTTCCTTGTGAACTTTAGACCCAAAAAATTTTTTTTTTAAAATTAGTTTCTATGATTTCCCGTGCATTTAGGACATTAACAGAAGCTGCACAGATGTCTGATGAATCATTTTGATCGTTTTATCTCCTCCTGTCAATGAATAAAGATCAGCTGGAGTTTGCCCCTAAAGGATAAAGTGAAGTCGAACAGTAGAGACAAGCCTCGAAGGATCTAACACGCGTTTTATGTAAGTAAACTGATGGCATTTTATTCAAGATAATCAGGTTATAGGTTCCTTTTGTCTAAACGGGACTGATTTGATTTGAGTAAAATCCTCCTGTTCAACACGGGTTTCTTGTAATTTTGAAGTCAGCGTGTTCCAGCCATGATCAGCAGCAGACTGTTATATGATGCAGGTTGATGTTAGTGGATGAATAATAAAAATAAAAAGTGCATATTTCAACAGTGGAGCAGGTATTTGAAGATGTTGGAAGGTGTGAAGGTTTTTTTTAAATTAAATATTTAATTTTAATTAAAAGTTTGAAATCAGATTATCAACTCATAAAAGTAAGACTTTTTGCGACTGATTTTAATAAATGTGTGTGTAGCGTCCAGTTACAATAATTGACGACCCCGTTCTTGCGTTAACCTGTCGATGATGTCATAGATTGAGGAAACGCTGACGGACAGTAAAATGGAAGCACTCGTTTTATTATTTTATAGAGGTGGTTGTTCGAGCAAGTTTGACTGCACGTCAGCATTTCTGTACTTCCAGAAAAGTGATTCAATATATCCAGAGGAGGGCAGTAAAGAGTCTCTACAACAAAAATGGTGACAATAGCGAAGGAGGTGTTGAGGTTAATTCTAACTGCAGCTACCAATTTGGCTACGCTGCTTGTATTGGCTCTTTAAAGGGAAATCCAACCTGACTATGTAGACGAGAAAGATGCTCAGTGCGGGACTCCTGTCGTGGGACTACAGGAGAGTTGAATTTTTTTTTCCTCTGTTGTCCATCAAAAGAACGGTGAAAAAGTTTAATTGTATTCAGAGAACACCTGTTTTCTTGATGATTTCAATTTGGTCGTCAAAAGAATTAAAATGATGAAAATTTTTCTGTTTGCACAGAGCCTGGATGAAGTCATTGTTCATCATATACTTTGAATATCCCTCATCCTGAACGACTGTTTGCTTTGTTAGTTTGTCAATCTATAGAATCACCCAACTGTTTGCATAACAACTCAACTTGAAGATACTTGCAATCGATTGTAAGAACAGCCTTCACCGAAATCAGACAGTTTAGATAGGTAAGCTCTCTAATTTAAATTGAATTATTATTTGTTGAAGTTAAAATATTGGCAGATTTAGCGATTCCACTCAATATCACAAAAGCAGAATTGATGCTGATTTAATTCTGGTTTTGGTCTTCGTTACCTCCAGCTACATACTAACTACAATTGGCAGTAGAAAACTCGGAGAAGTGAACTCAATGTTGTTCGTTGCTCATTCTGTCCAGCTCGAACAAAAAGATGGATTCTGAAGCCAATGAGACGATGGAGGTGGCGGCGCTTGGCCGACCGTTCAGTCTCGGGATGCTGTACGACTGTCGCAAAGATTTACTCATCCCTGGTAAGGAGTTGATCTACCCAAAGTACCACATGTTACAACAATGAGATAATCATTATTCCGAATTGTTTGCATTGGTTAGTGAGTAATATTGAGGATGGAGGAGCTCATAAAGGAACATCTCATGCCTCCCCGTCAAAATGTTCAAAGACAATCCAAACTGTCTCCAGAGGTTCTAACAAAGATTTTCTGAATAAGATCAAGACACCTGCATTCCATAGCTGATGAGATACAGACGAATGAAGTAATACATCATTACTATTATTTGACTTGTAAAAGTCAAGGTTTCAGTACAGATATACTTTCAATTTATTGTTGGAACTTAAATAGCCAATGATCCATAATGCGTTGTATTTTCCAAAGATTCGTCAGCTGATGGCTGAAAAAATGTTGTTCAGTCCTAACAGAACACAGCTGTTAGGATTCAATGTCTTGTTTCTGTTCAGATCTTTCCTTGTGAGATTTTCCTGCATTGATTCAGATTATTTTAGCATTAGGAAAGCCTTTCCTATTTTGTTGATGAATAATCATATTAAAGTACATACAGCTGTATCATGAACACCAGATTGTCCATTTAGAGAACCTTGTCTGACACAACGCCTCAGATTTTGTCAACGTTTTCTCTCCCAGAGCAGTAACCCATACTGAATTGTGTAGTTTGCTGTGTTCGTGCATGAACTTCTGGCTAAACCTGCACCGGATTTTTTGTATTCTCTTACAGGAATTACATTGTGGGACCGCAATGACCTGATAAGGCAAATTGGAGATCGTCCACAGAATTATAATGATTTTGAGATAGTTGCATCTGAATCAATTGAGGACAAATCATCAGCAATGAATGTTGAAGCTTCACTGAAGGCAAGTTTCCTAAGTGGACTTGTTCAGGTTGGTGGATCGGCGAAATACCTCAGTGACAATAAGTCTTCAAGAAACCAGGCCAGAGTTACACTGACGTACAAAGCTACCACCAGGGTCCAGGAACTGTCAATGGACCATCTTGGAATGAAAAACGTGAAGCATCCAGATATCTTTCAGAAAAGATTAGCAACTCATGTAGTCACGGCTATTGTTTTTGGGGCTCAAGCCTTCTTTGTCTTTGACCGCGAGGTGTCTGACAAGGAAGATCATCAAGACATTGAGGGTAACTTAAAAGTGATTATCAAGCAGCTTCCCTCTCTTGCTGTTGAGGGCCAAGGGTCACTAAAACTAGTGAGCGATGACAAAGCAAATGTTAACAAGTTCTCTTGCAAGTTCTTTGGGGACTTTTCCCTACAGAAATCTCCAACAACCTTTGAAGATGCAATACAGGTCTATCAAAGTCTACCAAGTCTGCTGGGACCCAACGGAGAAAACGCCGTACCAATGAGGGTCTGGCTGCTTCCACTATCAAGTTTAGATACTTCAGCTGCTAAACTTGTCCGTCAGATAAGTATACGAATAATTCAGGAATCACAGAGTGTCCTGGAGGACTTCAGCGAACTGGAAATGAGGTGTAATGATTTACTGAAAACCTCGACTACACAACAGTTTCCGCAAGTTGGAAAAAAAATCAAAACTTTTAGAGAGTTGTGCTCTGAGTACAAGCAGAATTTCCAACAATCCCTGGCAAAGAAGCTTCCGTTAATCCGAGGTGGAGGTGAAGAGGAGTCTGTGCTGGCAGAGATCCTGATGAAGAGACATTCATCTCCTTTCAACAGTAAAGGCCTGCATGAATGGGTGGATTTTAAAGAGAGAGAAATCTACATATTGATGGTTATCACTAAAATGTTGCAGAACACCAAGATTGTCCCATCTCAAAATCACCTATACAAGGAAATTCTTGGTGCAGAACACGCTCTCTGTTTTGTGTTCTCCTCACTGGGAAGTGCTGAGCCGTACCTCTCAAGTTTATCCAACTATTTGAGACAAACATCCAAACCAGACGACCATTCAGACGTTGAGAAGGAACAATGGTTCTCCTCTCAAGCGGTAGCAAACGTGGCGAGACGTAACGCAAAGCTCTTCAGTGACTTTGCCGAAGCCAACAAGGACAACAAGGACATCGTGTTCTTGACAGTTGGTTCAACAGATGACACACAGAAAGGTTCGTGTATCTATTACTATAAAGATGGTTTGTCTGTCGATGAGAACTTTGAGCCTCCGTCAAAGCCTGAAACCATAACTGTCGATGATGTAAACCACAACAGTGTGACGCTGAAGATTTCTCCACCAAAGTTTGGAGCCGAGAACCTCGCATCCTACTCGGTGGAGTACTGCATCATGGGTGAGGATGAATGGCAGCAGAACATGGTGCCACTGGCTGAAAAAGTCACGGTGAGCAATCTGTGTCCAAACACACAGTACATGTTCAGATGCAGAGCGGCCACCTCATTCGGAGTTGGGCCGGCCAATGAAATCAATCGCCCCATTCAAACCTTGCCTTGCAGCCCACCTGGACAACCACAGGTAGACCCAAACACAGGCGAGATATTAGTTACTTGGGAGAAACCTGCTGAGTTAGGACAAGATGTCAAGATTCTGGGTTACATCTTGGAGTACGCCAAAACAGGAAGTGAAGGGAACCTCCAGTGGAACCACATGACGTCAACCGCCGAAAAGGCGATCTTCTCAGGAATTGAGTCGGAGACCGAATATGTCATCAGGGTGAGATGTGATTGTGGTGTCGCTGGCAAAAGCAATGAAAGCCTCAGTAACAATGTCTGCATAACCAAACATCAACAGCTTAATATTACGACAACTGATGGAGTCAAGTTTGAATCACCCTCAGTTTCAAATCTACCACTCAAGGAGGAAGACATTGATATAGACGGATGCAGAATATACAGTTTTGGCAAAGAAGGCACAAAGAGAAATAGAACTATTATCCTTTTTGGGGAGACCGGATCAGGAAAGTCGACTCTCATCAATGGAATGATCAACTACATCGCCGGTGTCGAGTGGAAGGATGATTTCCGACTGAAATTAACCCACGAGGATCAAGCTGAAAGCGAGATGTCTGAGGTCATGGTGTACAAAATCAACCACAAGGAAGGTTTTAAAATCAATCACTCACTGACCATTGTTGACACACCAGATTTTGGAGACGTTGGAAGTATAAAAAGGGAGGAGGAGATCATTGAGTCTCTACATAACCTGTTCTGTAGTGAGTTTGGTGTTAGGGAAATAGATGCAGTTTGTGTTGTAGTTCCAGCAGCTTTAGCTCGACTCACAATGAGACAGAAATATGTGTTTAATTCTGTTCTCTCAATATTCGGTAAAGATATGGCAGAAAATGTCCAAGTTCTGGTGACATTCGCAGATGGCCAGCGTCCACCAGTTCTAGAAGCAATCAATGCTTCAGGTGTCCCATGTCCGAGAACACACGATGGGCTGCCAGTTTATTTCAAATTCAATAATTCTACCCTATTCGCGAATAACAAATCATCTCCAGCCGATGGCACGACTGGCAACGATGAAGGTCAACGCTTTGACCAGATGTTTTGGAACACGTGGAGCGTGGAGAGCATGGAGAGGTTCTTTGCGGCTTTGGGAGGCATGACAACCAAATCCTTGGAGATGACAGCGGAGGTCCTCAGAAAACGACAGAAAATTAACGATACATTTAATGATTTGTTAAGATTCATCAAGGCCAAGGAGGTGAAGAAGAAATATCCCAAAAAGTCTTCGACACCTCCTCAGACTCTGACTGCGAAACTAATGGCGATGTATGATCTGGATGATGATGAAGGAGCTGAGCTGATGGAGAGCCATGCTGAGACTGTCAATAGACTCGAAACGATAGCTCTGAAGCCATATGTGCTCTCCATGCCAGAGTACATCAGCATGATGATGGAGGAAGAGATGTCTAAAGCCACGGCCGGTTGGCAAAAACGTACTCAGTTCCTAATAAACTGCAGAATAAATTGTGACGATGATGAAGAAGATGATGACGAGGAGGAAGAAGCTGTCTTCTCCTTGATGAAGATGATGATAATGCCGTGTTTCGAAAGTAAATGTCAAATGTCATCGCCAGTTCAGATTGATGGCGAAGATTTCATTTTTTTGATGAAGAAATTAACGAAGATGATGATGATGACATATGACTCTTCTGTTAAGGAAAGTGACGGAGATGATGATGAGGAGGACGAAGACGAGGAAGATGAGGTTGTGAATAGGGTGAGAAGAATAGTGAAAGCAAGCCTTGCTTATGAAACGTTTTAGACATCGAAAAATCGGAATTCGACCAAAAAATTCGGAATTTTTTTCATCTTAGAAGTTGAACAAAATTTGGAAGTCGAACACGAAAAAAACGATTTTCTGAGGCGACCGTTGCTCAGTGGTATTGCGGGTCGTCCAATGATTTAACATCGGCGGTTTGATTCCCGCTCCCGCCGAGTCATTTGTCGTTGTGTCCTTGGGCAAAACACTTTACCCTCCTTGCCTCTAGTGGGGCACTCGCTGGTGTGTGTGTGATTGTTCCGCTTGTGGTCGGTGGGGCCGCAGGCGCAGATTGGCAGCCACGCCTCCGTCAGTCTGCCCCAGGGAAGCTGTGGCTACACACGTAGTCTACCATCACCAAGTATGAATGAGGAGTGAATGACTAATGGATCTAATGTAAAGCGTCTTTGAGTGTCCAGAAAAGCGCTATATAAATCTAATCCATCATTATTATTATTATTTCTTGCTGCCAAGCTTGAGAAAAGGTGAGAAAAGTTGAGAGAAAACGTGATGGTAATGTGCTTTTTATTTTAGTTTACTGTATTCAATAATTTTTCACTTAATTTGCGTTCCATTACCTATGGTGCGAGTTATGGTAAGGTAAACTTCTGTCCAAAAGACGATGGTAACTCGTACCTTAGGCTAACCTGATTACGTCGATGTTTTTTTTTCTTTTTCTTTCTCATGTTTGCTTCTTTCTTTTACATTTTTTTGATATGTTTCATTACTATACAATTTGATTTATAAATGACATTATGAAATAACATATGTTGAAACAAGGTAGTTTTCTAGTGTCTTGGAACGGATTAAGACCATTTACATTATTTGTAAGGGGAAAAATGTATTTTTAGAATTCGAACAAATTGGTATTTGAACAGCCTTCCGGAACGAATTGTGGTGGAGAACCGAGGTTTGCCTGTACTTCGCCTTGATCTAGATGAAGACGTTTAGCGACGACGGTGAATAAATTAGGAATAAATAATTTGAAGAAACTCCTCTTGCCTGCCAAAACTGCGTAAATCTGCATAAACTGTCGCTTGGTTGCTCTGGAGGGTCCTGTTGGGTTTCTCGTTCTGCAAAAGCACTTCGAAATGTCTGATGATGTGTTTAAGTGCTGTACAAATAAAGGTTGATTTATTGATTGACTCGTGATTCATGTGATCGTTAGCTTTGACCACAGATCAAAGCTAGTGCATAGATAGATCAAAGCACCATCTTTGATCTATGGTCTTACACTGGCCTTCTCCCTCGACTTTCTATCTTATCCGGTTCCTGAGTGTACAAAAGTTAAAATTTGACCTTGACCTAGTTTTCTCAAAGTCAAGGTCATCACCTCATTTGCATTCCCTTTGCCACCCGCGTAATTTGTTTCACAGTTCTATCTGCAACGGTTGTGGACTAACGAACGAACGGACAAACACACCAACACTGACAATTACAATACATCACCGTTTTGAAGCGGGATGTAACAACGACAAAAGGGGTAGACGAGTGCTGCCTCCACGGGGTTGTGGCAGAAAGTGGAACTGCTAATTATAACTAACTAATTACAGGATATGTAATTAATCTAATTAATCGCATTTTAATCTCATACCTGCTAAAGGCCCCCAAATAAAGAATTTGAATTCCAGGACATTACAAAATTGTAATGCATGACTAATCAATAGAATACACCAGAGAAGAAGAGATTTGAAATCCACATTCTTATTGGTTAAATGTGCTTTATTAATGAAATTCAAAAGAAAAAAGGCCAAGCAACATCAGCAAACCAATTAGGTCAGGTGCATTTCTCAAAAATAAAATACAAACACAGTTAAATAAAATAAATAAAATTCAGAAATAAAATAAGGCTGAGTCTCAAATAGGCACATAAGCAGACTCTCAATCAAAATGAATACTAAAGCTGACTCGACAGCAATTCAATGCCTTATTTAGAGGCATGTTATTGAGGTATAACATGCCTCTAAATAAGACAACATCAATAGCAAGATGACAGCAGGCTTTTCCTTTAAAAGGGTAAGCTAACGTTCAACTGTGTCCTTGACATGTTTTGCATTTAAATGATACGTTAGGCTGGAGCTGCTTTGGTGATATGAAAATTCTCTTTTACAAAAGGTACAAATCACTACGTTTTTGTTGATAGTCCCGTCTTTGTTCTTTTTATAAATAAACTTTCCTCCCAAAGGTCCGAGTGGTCTTGCCTCGCTCTCCTGTGTCGCATCCATCTCTGTCGTCAGTCGCTCTGCCTTCGACTGGTGGCGCAGGTAGGAAGTGACATCACTGCAGCCTACGGGTCCCTCAATGGGCCAAATTTAAAATGCTTGCGCAGTAGCTTGCCACTCACGATTAATTGCGTTAATTTTTACAGCGTGTTCATTTGCATTAATTAATCTAATGTTAAACTGACGGCCCTAATTTTTACTATTTTTTGGCACTGATATGCCGGCCTATCTGCACGTGACGTGCTTCAGATTTCACTATCTTTGTCTCCTAGCATCTTTGCTGCGGTATGACATAGATTAGTGGCATTCAGGTGACAATGGGATAATCCAGCGCCGCTCGCCGCTGATCTGCAGGACGAGACGGCGAGAGAGAGAGAAAGAGAGAGAGAAAGAGAGAGGAAGAGAGAGAGAGAGAGAAATGGTAGAAGAGGAACAACGGCGTGATTCTGGACCGTCGCTTCGCGCCGACAAAAGCTCCGTTGTTGAAGCTGAAACTTGCTGATTCACCAGAGTGACGGCGGGTCAGCTGACAGTGGGAGCGCTTGTTCTATAACACACACTCCGTCCCCACGGGGGCCGTCTGCGACTGTAGAGCCAACACACACACACCGTAGACGAGTTGATGTCACACAGTTGTACGATTGTGGCGTCCATCAGACGTTACACACTGTCCACTGTGGGTTGGTGTGCAGGGATTTGATCCTTGCTTCTGATTGGCTGGTGGGTGCCTCTTGAAGATTCTAAAATGAACTCACATTTTGACCTGATGATTGACAGTTTACTCTGGCTGGAGGTCCTAGTTTGTCATTCGCTCAAAGCCTTATCGCCGCCACAAGCGAAATGGTATGCAGCCTCGGCATTATTAATCGATGCATTTTTCATGTTGGATCCGCTCCCAGGTTTTAGTGTCGATGTTAAAATGAGGTGTGGTCAGCAGCATCGCCGGAGGCAGCATAAAGTGACTGAACCACTGACCTAAATGGAACGCAACCCAATGACAGAAGCGAGACCAAACAAACCAACATTAACCTGTGATGACTGAAGACACTCCGACTTAGCCTCTCAACTCTTGGATGAATTCTTGACTGGTTTGCAAGCAGAAAAGAATCAAAGTCGGGAGTTTTTAAAAATTCGAAACCAACTAATTGTCCAAAAGTTATTTAAACGTGTTATAAAACACAGGTAAACCTCGTCTTACGCCGTTACTCGGTTCTAGGAGACGCGATGTAAGTTGAATGAACTCCAGGCTAAACTGTAGATAACCATTCTCATAAATAAACTTCTGTAATGAACTTTATTCGTGAAGGCATTTTAATAATGTTTGGTTAATGCAAATCTATTTTTATATTATTCAATATTATTAAAATTTTAAATTATTAAATTTTACTTTTTAATATGGTACCGAAAAATCGTCGTCAGTGGCTTCTTCCTCATCGTGGGTCACGGGGGTTGCTACACACTAATAAGATATTATATGTTTCATTCAGATTTATTGTACAGTAACATGATATTATGTGCTTTTACCGGTTCACTACTGATTTTATGATTCCAGTATTTGTGGCGGACAGACATGAAGTGGAGTAAACCAACGTGATTTTTTAATTTTTCCTTTAAAAGAAAAAAAAAAAAAAAAAAATCGTATAATCGAGAACGACTGAACTCAATTCTCCTAATTTTTGCCCACATTTTGTAAATTTTACAGATGTTAATTTAAATATTTAGCTTTGCCACTTAAACATTAAAAGACCTACTGCAGCAGCCGATCGGCCTACCGGTAGGACGGTAGGATTTATTCATCCATCTGCATCACGACCTGCAGCGTGTGGACGCTGCTGCTGTCTGACGCTGTAATGTGATTACTGCATATGTCATGTCAGGTTTCATCCCAATCTGGACAACATGCTCATAATTAATCTTGGCATAAATCTGGACTTTGGCAGCTATGGGTGTGTGACGAACACACACACACACACACACACACACACACACACACACACACACACACACACACACACACACACACACACACACACACACACATACACACACACACATGAGCATTAAAGCATCAGTCTGGATCTCTTCACAACGTCACATTTACTGAAAACATCAAAACCTGTCAGCAAAACAAAATAAAAATACAACCAAACGGTGAAATAATCAAAAGAGAATAACCTAAAGTTTTTTTTTTTAAAAAGCAGTTTAAAAAAATTAAAAATTGATGAATTAAAAATGAGTCAATGAGCCTTTTTAAAAAAAATTCTGTCCACCACTAGGATGTTTTTTCTAAGCTGCATTTGTTGCTCTTAATATTTTTATAGCAGCAAATTGAGTTCCACTCGGTTCTGTTTTATCTGTGATCAAGTAAAAAAACCCTCAAACAGATGTAAGAAGCTGTCTGTGTTTGTTTCTATCTAATACTGATAAAGAATTAAATTCACCCTAAACTGCTTCAAAATGACCCCTCGGAGCGTCATTTAAAATGATTATTGAAATCTGCTCTGGACAGATATAAACTAAAGGTAAAGCTCTAAATAGAGACGTCCCCCACCCCCTCCCCTGCCACGCTTCTCGACCCCTGACACCCCCCCCCCTCCACCCGTCTCGCCGCCGTCTCTCAGGAGGTGACATATGGCGTGAGAGCAGAGCAGACCTCTCCTCCTGAGCTCCAACACGACAAGCCGAGACTCAAGGCGAGGTCATTCATTAAACATGGCCGTCTAAAAATAAAAAGGCCTCCTCCTTTCACCGGAAAACAGCTCTGTGTAATCTGGGCCAGAGCTCCGAGTGGTTCGCGTCAGCGTGAGAGACAAAGAGGAGGAGGAGGAGGATGTTTCATCTTCACCTGGACCAAAGGATGCTGCGCCAGCTGACCCGTGACATCACCACGGAACTCTCATCCGCTTAAAATTTGTGTGATTAGTGCGTCTTTTTCTCATCCCTACTAAGGAAAATCACGCATCATGTTAGAAGGCCGCATTATCATGCACGATTAAAACTATTTATATCTGAAGTAATCCTTCATTAATGAGGAAATTATTGATGACATCATTTGCAGCGGTTGATGACATCCTCTGGAAGTTGCGTTGAGGAAGACTTCTGACGAAGAAGCCAATCCAAAAAAAAATATTTTTTTTTAAATTTACTTTTTTAAATTTGGTGATCTTTAAAATGTAATATTCTATTGTGTTCTAAATTTGGTGATCTTTAAAATTTAATATTCTACTATTCTAAATTTGGTGGTCTTTAAAAGTGGATAAGGAAACAGGTTAGTTTCATGTGACATAAACCAGTCAAGCAAATCCACAAATAAAGAGTTTTATTCTTTAATCTGATTTTTTTTTTTAAATCTCTCTTTCTTCTTCAATCCCCTTTTTTTCCCCCTTAATCCCACTTTCACCTCCCTCTCTTCTCACATTTCCTAATCCAGTCCTCCCACCTTCCCCACTCCCCGGGACCTCCTCGACTTCTCTGGCCGGTGAAGGTGAGCCGCGCAGCGGGGAGACAGGTCAGAGAGGTACCGGTAAGGCTTTTCTTTTTCTTTTTTTTGGGTGGGGTGGGGGTGTGTGTGTGGGGGGGGGGGTCACATGGTTGACATTTCCCCTGCTCCGTTCAGGCGCCATTTTGGTTGGAAAGTTTTGAATTTGTCGACCTGGGGAGGAGAAGTGGAGGAAGAGGAGGCCAGAGGAGGAGGAGGAGAGGAGGAGGAAGTAGAGGAGGGATCAGGGCAAGTTTGACACGAATGCAGCCCGTGTCGGGAATCCTAACAAGAGAGCCGGACGAACCGGAATGGAGTTGCCCCCCACCCACCCTCACCCCCATCCTCCGCCCCCCAGCTCGGGACGTGAACTTTAGTTTATCCGTGGACCGGCGGAACCATTGAATCGACCGTTACCTTCCTCCTCCAGCGCAGCGGCTCCTGCGGAGTCCCCCACCCGGCCTGCGGTGTCGTTCGTCCCGCGGCTGCTTCAAGCCTCGCGCGGTTGCACGCCGGGGGAACGGGAGCCTCTCCAGCGGAGGGGGGAACTACATGAAGGAGTGCCGCGGACGAGGAGCCTGTTTGTGGCACCACTTCACCCGGGATTCTTTGTGTGTTTTCACACTCGTTTTGTTTATTTATTTATTTATTTTTTGTTATTTCCACCGGACCGGGTCCCTTTGACAGTGACTTTTTGGCTGGCGGAGGGAGTTGGTGCGTGTGTGTGTGTGTGGTGGGGGGGGGACTTGTTGTCGTCGTGGAGGGATTTCGTTCATCCCGGACCTGGAGCAGTGACAGCGGCTTTAAGTGGCGGAATAATCGATAAAAGAAAAAAACAAAACAAACCCCGCTCAGTGCGCGCGTGAGGGAGCGCGTGAGGCAGGACTAGCTGCACGCCGAGCCGAGCCGAGCCCAACCGAGCCGAGCCGAGCCGAGCCGAGCCATGCCCGTCAGAAAGAAAGGTAAGACGCTCCTCTTAGCAGCTAGCAAGCTAACAGGCTAATCACCGAGAGAAAGTCCCAACTCTAGCCCCGTGTGTGTGTGTGTGTGTGTGTGGGGTGGGGGGGGACACACAGCACCGAAGCAGACACACACCTAACCCCGGATAAAGTCGCGCATAACCCGGGAAAAACAAAACGCACAACCCCGGAACAACACGCGTAGAAGTCGGCGCGGCTCCGCTGCCCGAACCGGGCCAGGCAGGTAAAGTGAGTTAAAGTAGTGCTAGCCGGCTAGCCGCCGATGCTAACCAAGTTTAATGTGGGGCGGCTCGTCTGGAGAGCTACAAATAAACTTTAATGTTCACATTTACAACAATCACCGGACTGTAAAGTACGATTAACTATAATATTAATGCAAGAATCTACAAAATATGACAGACGGACAGTCGACATTGTGATGATAATAAGGTTAAACATAGTAATCAATCTTTTAAATAGTTAGTAATTTGTTGTATTTCATTTAGAGAAATGAAAATTTAGAAAATTTCTGGTTGCTTAGTAAAAAAATTAAATAAATAAAATGGCAAGATGCATGATTTTTCCCTCCAATAGATAATCAATATCTGACCGGTTTCCATTCCTCTGGACCATGTGGATGTGGATGCTGTTTTTTTTTGATAGATGATGACCTTCTGTCACCTTTAAAAACTGCATTTCTCTGGAACGAAAATATTTGTTAAGCGTTCCAGGTGTTTAAAAAGAACAACTAGTTATTGTGATTTAAATTTGTATAAAGTTTGGTCAAAGTAGTGAGCACAGTTTGAGAGATGTGCCCAGAATAGTGAGTGATTGTGGGCAGACCCACACTACTGACCCGTAAATCCTTGTACATTAAAAATATAAGATGAGGCAAATTTTTAGTGAAATAAAGTAGAAATAGATCAATAGCATGAAATAAAATTGTCCAAAATAAAGTAGCTTAATAGAAAGGAAATCCTCAGGATCCTCACATCTGAAAGAAATAGAATTTTAAGTTAAGTGTGTGAAATTCCTCCAGAATTAGAATTGTGTACATTAGAAAACACATTTAGAATAGTGGGAAAAGTTGTAATTTATGACAATATATTGAATTATAACTTTAATATGTCATGTATGGTAGGTAATGTATTACCTACCATACAGGCCTCTACCATACTAGTCATTTTAATCTATTATAGATTATAAATAAATTAGAAAATGTGTTATGTTTTGAAAATTTAGCAGTTTTATGTCTGATCTTATTTGATGTTGTTGTTTCTTGTGTTAAAACTGTGAAATTAAATATTTCAAACCACTTCCAGGCCTTAAAAGTCATTGAAAGTCTTGGACATGTGTTCATTACCTCTTAGATGTTTTCCTTTTAGTTTTAGTTGCTGCGTTGAACCAAACCTGACTTAAACTTCCTGCTCCTGTGAGTCCGATCTTCTGATGTAATGACAGTTAAATATCTTTAAATATAATGTTAGAACAAACATGGATGCTGTGGTCAGAACAGAGCCAGTGAGTGGAGCTCCCTGCTTCAGTCCTCATGGATTATTGCGGCAGTGGACCGCTGGTGTGCTGAGACGACGCCACCCCGTCTCCCATGATGCTTTATGTTAGTTGTGGAGTCCCTGACTCACCTTTTCTACTTCCTGTTCCTGTCCAGACGCGCAGCGAGCCCTCCTGCTGCTGGAGGAGTATCGGGCCAAGCTGCAGCGCGCCGAGGACCGACACCTCCGACACTCCATCCAGAGGGTCATCGACATCTTCCAGAGCAACCTCTTCCAGGCTCTCATAGGTACAAGTCCCTTGAGAAGCAGTCCTTGAATTCAAGGAGCCGTCCTGAAAAAAGTTTGATAACTTTGAATTACTGGTACCACAATAAAAATAAATTGATTTTAATGTCTTATGTGATCAGATCATTTCTGATCAATTTCCTCAGCAGGTAGAAAATTTTTCTTCTCACATGTTAGCAGAATATTTATTCTGTTTGGACCTTGAATGATTTCTGTGTGGTGCGTTCAAGTACAGGTGATTTGAGTCAGTCTTTTGCTATTTGGTGTGTGTGTGTGTTTGTGTGTGTGTGTGTTCCCAGGATAAATGAAAGCGTCATAAATTTAAAAAATACGAACATTTCAGAGATCTGTTGCCGGAATATTGGATTTTTATTGGTGTTTATCGGTTTTTGTTCGGTATGGTTTATTTAAGCCATCTGTGGTGGATGTTTTTATTGTCTGCTAACAGAAGACTACCTGCTTGTTTGCAGGTTTGCACGTGAACTCGTAATGATTTTGTTGCGTCGCTGCCGGCTAACGGGAAACCCGAGGCGCCTCTGCGGCGTCAACGGGCGGCGAGCAGCAGGAATGCGGCCCGGTGTGTTTGAGGTTCTCTGGAGTCACTGACTTACTGTATGACTTCACTTCTTGAAGACGAGCATCGACGTCACCGAGGGAAACGGCGTAGAAATCCTGTTCAAGCGTTGACCAGAACCTCCCGGTTCTCCTCTTGAACTGACCTGCGTTAAACATCCGTTTGTGGATTAGTCGGGCATCACAAATGTGAAACACGAGTTCACCGAGTTAGTGAGTTAAAGTCAATAGTTATTATCAATCCAGTGTTTATTTTTACTCCAATAAGGAGAGATCTTTGTTCTTTTTTTGTGTTAATTTAGCTGTTAGCAGGATTTTGGTTGAAGGATGTGGACGAGAGAATCTGGAATGTCTGGATTGTCCAGTCTGATGATGGGATGGAAGATGAATAGATGGATGGATGGATGGAGGGATGCATGATGAATGCATGGATGGATGATGGATGCATGTGTGGATGCATGCATGAATGAATGGATGGATGAATGGGTGGAAGGATGGTGGATGGATGGATGAATGGGTGGATTCCTGGATAAATGGATAGATGGATGGAGGATGGATGAATGGATAGATGCATAGTTGGATGGATGGATGCATGAGTGGATGGATGAATGGGTGGAGGGATGGATGATGGATGCATGGGTGGATGGATGCATGGATGGATGGATGAATGGGTGGATGCATGGATGAATGGCTAGATGAATGGTTGAATGAAGGGATGGATGATGGATGGACGAATGGAGGATGGATGGATGAATGGATGACAGGTGGACGAATGGATGATGGATGGATGGATGAATGGATAGATGCATGCATGAATGAGTGGATGAATGGGTGGATCCATGGATGGATGCATTGATGGATGCATGAATCGATGGACAAATGCATAGATAGATGGATGATGGATGGATGAATGGTTGGATGGATTTGTGGATGATGGACGCATGGATGGATGAACCTCTACCTCATGTGACTCCCCCTGATCCGATCCTTCAGAGTGAAGCTCTGGCGCCGATGTGAGTGGTGTTCAGTGCAAACAACAGTAATGACTCCATTAATTATGTAATGTAATCACTTAGTCGGCCATGTGTCATGGAGGGAATCTAATGTAAAGGAAACTCGTGTCAGTAATGAATTATTCATGGGGCTGAATGCACACGGCTCCATCGACAAACGACGACGACGACGTCTCCGTTCTTTCGCTTTTCCGTCCGTCCTGCAGACGCGTCTCCTCTCGGCTCCGTCATCACTAATAGATGAGTCATCGTCAGCGTGAACCCGCCGGCCCGTTTCCTCCAATCTCCTTCCGTCGCCCCGTGTTTGGTCAGAGGGGATTGATTTTCAGATGGGGTTTACACACCAAGGCAGGTGTTGCGGTCGTTGTGGCGGCCGGTGAGCGAGAACCGATAACATCGTCTGGAAACCGCAGCGGAGGATCCGGTAGCGATCCGTTAAAATCCTGACATCAGCAGATTTGTCTGGGGTCAAAGGTACGGATGGTTTTGTGTTTGGACTGTTGTGTTTACAGTCCAACTCTCTCTGGTTTGTTGCATCACTCCGAGAAAGCAGCAGTCCCAGATCCTGTTGGGTCAGGACAGGAAGTTAGCCTAACCCGCTGACAATGCTAGCTGCCGTTTTGGTCCCCAACTGGTCTGATGCACTTTTACCCCAACTAGACTTTCCTGTGTTCACATCCAAACCCCCCACCCTCAGTGCGTTTGTCTCGCTCGCCCTGACGTCCCTTCGTCGTCGTTTCGCAGATGACAACTTGGTTTCTGCCACACACATTCCAATCTGCCAACCCCCCCCCCCCACCCCAAAAAAAGAGATGTCTGCCGCAGGATGAGCACGATGTAATCCCTCTACGGACATGATGATTACCCCCCCCTCCATAATCCCACCCCCTCCCCAACCACCACCACCACCAGACAGCGGGGCAGTTTTACTTCTCATTCTTTCTGCTCCATCTGAAACAGATGGCGCCAAGTGATTGTTTTCAATCTAATAAATCGGTTTGAAGCCCGAAAGATTTGAAGCTCCTCTGCTAATTGGATTGGATTCATGACCTTCAGGGTCAAAGGCAGGGAATGCTCATTATTGTGATGGAGGGGGGTCAATGAGGGTTCAACAGTCAGGGTCACGACCAAACAACAAAGACTGACAAAGTGACATCTTCAAATATCTAGACAAACAGTCCAAAATCTGGGTTTGAGTTGACAAAACTGCTTCAAAAGCAGGAAAAAACAAAGAATCTGGATCTACCAAATGTGTAGAGATATAAATAATTATGGAAGTTGTGTTAAAAGTTTATCATTTTAATTTCCTTCCCTGCCTGGCAACTTTATTTAGCTCGATGGTACTAAACCGTCTCTGATTGGTCCAATCAGTGGTCAGGTACATCCTACGTCCTACGGGGTTCGCCAGCATCCTACATACATTCCCGTGTCGTCCTTATCACGTCTGTAAAATTGGTCCTTTCCAGAATTACCTGCTTGGTTTTCCTCACTTCCTGCTGTTCAAACGATAGAAGTGGACATTAAAGTGTCTCCTAGACGACCATTGTCTAACTTTCAGTCTCGTCTCTGCCACTTTTTTGATCTTTAAGGCCTCGCCGGAACATCTGGACCGCCTGGAACCACTTCCTGTTCCTACATGAGACTCTCATTCATGTCAGTCTCTACTTCTACTGGTATTAATCCTTCATTCAGTCCAACTTGTTGACCTCTGGGCGCTCCTCTCCAGGCGTGGCTCTTCATCCTGGACGTTGTGTACTTTCCACACACACAGCTTCTACTGTGACGGCAACAGCGGTCTAAATAGGTGTGGTCTTTTATAAGACTGGACAACAAGCGCTCCTGTGTCCGACTTCAGGCTGACTGGTTAATGTGATCTGTTGGAGATGAAGATCCACAGTGAACTACACACTCCGTTTTGTGTGTGTGTGTGTGTGTGTGTGTGTGTGTGTGTGTGTGTGTGTGTGTGTGTGTGTGTGTGTGTGTGATTTCTGCCATTCATCTGCATTTAATTTCTTGAGCTGCATCACAAACAAACGCTGCAGCTTTCATCAAGAGAATCCAGACGCTCGAACGCAGCGCTGAGGATGTTTGATCCCTCAGCGGATGGCAGCCTGGCTGGGTGCCACGCCTTTTTGATCTGTACTCCTACTGTCATAAAATCGTCATTTCAGTTAAAACGTTATATATGAGCAGGTTGAGAGGCGGACGCTGCTCCAAACTGCAGGAATATTCAGCTCATTATGGAAATGAATTAAAAACGGAACTGTTTAAAGGATAATTTATGACGAAAAGGGCAGCTGTCTGCCAAGGTAGTTTGTCGTTTGTTGAGGTTAATGTTGGCAACAACAAGACGGTCACAGACTGAAACATCCCGCGACACCCCATGAATTCAAAATTTTACCCTTGACCTACCTTTCTCAAGGTCAAGGTCATCATCTCAATTTCATCCCCTTTGCTGCCCGAGTAATGTGCTTTTGGTTTCATCTTTCTATCTGTAACGGTTGTGAAGATATTTGGTGGACTAACAAACGGAGGGACGAACACTGACAGTTATATACGTCACCTTTTTGAAGCGGGATGTAATTTTAACGTTTTTCTGAGCTTTAGGAAACTCAGTTACCCCGAACAGAAACGTATCCAACTAGTTTAGGTATGAACAAGTTAGTTTCTACTTCATTAGCTCACTGGATGAGTTGATGATTCCATACTGTTCGTCATTTATATCAGTCGTAGAGACGTCAACTTGTTGTGAATGAGAGTAACGCTGGGCACTAACATTAGCTACGATATTAGCTGTCTGACATGCTAGCGTTAGCTTTAGCCGCTGTGGGGGTCTCTTCTTTCTTGAATATGGTGAGCTTCATACTCCTACCAATTATTGGTGGAAATCTGTTTTGCTGGGAGGTGCTAGAGCTGTGACTGACGTCCCATCGCCCCAGTTGAGAAATTCAGATTTCAGATTGAGTCCCTGTCAACCGGGTTTGAACAAATCGACCCCCGATCAGCCTCAGAACATAAAACCACCTTCGTTTTACAAGCTACTCGCCTTCCCCTCCTGCCTTCGGTCTTCTGCGGTCGCTCCAACGCTGCTGACAAACCCTCATACCCAGGAAAGGGTTTCACTGTAAAACGATCTCTAACAATTTCCCACAATTCCGCAGAGGTCTCACTTTATTGGACATCAATACGGCGCCGTGTTTAAGGCCGTTCCCCAAGGACGTTCAGACTAAGAGCAGAGAAACCTGCATCGCAGCAACAACCACTCCCTTCGGTTTGCGTCTCTTATGAAGCTTTGAAACGCTTTGAGCTGGGGGGGGTGTTTGCCCTGGTGAGCCCAAAGGAACATGGGAATTTCAAAAATGGGTTAAAAGGAATGGAATTAGACTTCCTGTGTTCCAGTCCCATCAGCTGTAGGGCAGAAACAAAGTCATCCTGACGGTCTTCGTTTTTATTGCGATGTTAGATTTTACTGGTGTTTATTAAAAACATGTTGAAGCTGTTTGAAACTTTATTTTGAAGTATTTTTGTCCCAGACTTGTTGCTGCGTCAGCAAATTCCTTAAAACCTCTAAATATTGATCCAATTAAATGAGCAAAAAAATTTTAAAATATGTGAGTTTTTCATAAGTTTATAATCTTTCTGCAATTGTGATGTCATAATCAACTGGGTTTTTTTTATTTGTATGTATATTTTCTCTGTTTTTCAGTTGCAAAAACTGAACCATAGTTTATATCAATTCATTTTGGAGAGATGAACACAACGGGAGTGTTTGGTTGAGTTTATTTTTAGGCCTTCGTCTGATATTCGGATCTATTTTCAGGTTTCAAACAGTTTGACTTCCGTCAGTGAGGAATCGTGTCGGGGTTCGTTTTCACTGACGTCGCTCCTACATCTGATGTCAATCAGTTGTGTGACAGAATTTAGAGTGTAATCCTTGAAGCACACATAATATAAATACGATAATGTGACCCGTCTGAGCGAGTGCTGCTAGACGGCGAGCTAACGCTAACTCTACAGACCAGATTAGAGGAGAACTCCACGTGGCACCGATGCCTCTCTGCTGACACATGTCATGCTTTTAATGTGAAGGGGCCAAGCTACAGGAAATGTTCCTCACAATTTAGAAAATGTTTTCCACCCCAATAACTTTTAAGCTTCTTTTTTTTTTTTTTACTAGAACCAGGTATCACAGTATTTTCTGCACCATAAGGCGCACCTTCAATGAACGGCCTATTTTAAAAACAGTTTTCATATATAAGGCGCACTGGACTATAAGGCGCACTGTCGGTTTTGAGAAAATTAAAGTCTTATAGTGCGGAAAATACTGTCGATGGTTCCATCTTTTGACCCTAAACCCAGGTCGAGTCCCTCAGATTGCTCTGGACCAATCAGAGGATACGGTGGGTTTTTTCACAATTCCACAAACCGATGTCTGCTCTTCTTTGAGAATTGGTTTCAAATGTTGCGTTAAATGTTGTGACCTACTGGGGGCCATCTGAAGGACCGGTGGCTCCGGTGCCGGTCTGTGGACGGTGGTGATCCTGATGGGAAAACATCTGCAGCTGCCGCTCCGAGCCAAAGAACGCCTCGGCTATTTTAGATCCCGCTTCTCTGTGAGGCCTCGTCCAAAAATAAAATAGTAGGTTTGATGCGACCGCTGAGCTGCAGGCTTTTTGAAATCCTGACTGGAGTCTGAAAATCTGTCGGGAACGAGCGATCCCTCAGATAAAACCTGCACGATTGGTCCAAATAATTATGTTTCCACCTCCTTTTCACTTCGACCTTTGACTTGATCTTTGACCTTTCTCCTTCTGTCTCAGATATCCAGGAATTTTATGAAGTGACCTTATTGGACAGTCAGAGATGGGTGGAGTCCTCCAAAGCGGCGGACCCGGTTGCGCCGGTCAACCTGTGGGACTTCTCCAGCCTTCAAAGCACAACGGTGACCTCAGACACGCTGCCCAGCCTTAGCACCAGCATCGAGGTAAGAGCAGGGCAGCGGCCACCAGTTTAACGGTGGCTTCAGTGGCCAAAAACCAGTTTCTGTGGGTAAGAAGAGAAGTAAAAATAGAGATTATTAAAAATAGGTCCTTCAGAAGGGAGTTTTAGCTTCAAATGTTTTTCTTCTTGGGGACATCAGAAAGCGGCTCTTTCAGCTTTTTGATGATCGGCCGTCACGTCAAACCGCTCGTGTTTCACGTTTATGGTGTTTGTCGTGTTTCTGGCCTTGAAATGTGATGGAATGGGTGCCGTCACCCGTTTCATCCTCGTTTTTGTCCCTGATTGAAACTTTGCAGCGTGGCTGGGTTCACGTTTCCTCTTCTGATGCAGAACAACGAGCATCTTTGTGCAGAATAACCATCAGAAACTTTAACCACGGCTTCGTAGAAGAACTTTAAAGACATCTAAGAACTCGTAAATCACCAGTAGGACTGCTTTTCTTCCCATAAGTAGAGCTTTCAGTTTTCTGGCTTTTCTGTCCAGCAGCAGCGGCTTCTTTTGATGAGGTTCTTCAGGCTTCGGCAGGAACGGTGCTCATGGGTGATGCTAGCTCCCTTAGCATGCCCTTAGCATGTTAGCTGCTAGCGAGGGGCCGGAAATGTGATGCGCTCAAGTCTCAAACAAAGCCTGATCTAAGTCAGTTAGCCTCACCTGTTTCAAGCATTTATCCTAAACTAGGCTAGTCATGTGACCCGTCGGGTTCGGAGACTGAGGCGTCTGATTGGTCCCATTTGTGTTATTTTATTTTGGCGCTGCTTTGTGTTGGTGTGTTTCCTGTTGTGGAACTCTTCACGCCTTGTTGTGATTGGTCGGTTGTGACGGAGCGTTGCGTCGTCGCAGGCGCGGCTCGCGCTGGTTGTGTTCGCGGGTCCAGACCCAAACACCTGCTGTTCACGATTGTGTTTGTTTGCTTCCTGTCTCCCCCCTTCCCACCCCCGCTGTGTTTCCCCCCACTAACTCCACCCGTCCTCCACCCTGATGTCGTGTTTGAACTCTCTCTCTCTCTTTCCTCTTCCCCCCCCTCCCCCTCGACTGTAAACACGCTTCGTCGCTCGTAGGACTCCTCCCTCCTAAACGAAATCCTCCACACGCTGGCGCAAGCCAAACACCCGCACCGCCACGACGCACAAGTAAGTACCGGACGCCTGCTGCTGGTGGGGAGGGGGTGTCGGTGTCGTGGCCGCATGTCCCATCCTGTCCTCATGTGCTTTTGGAACCATCGGAGAGGGAGGAAAGGGGGATTGCATTCTGGGTCCAGGGTTAGGTTTGCCCGGTTTGGCCACAGGGTGTCGCTGTTCACGCCGACGAACACGTGAAACCAGAGAAGGAAGCTCCTAAAAATCGAAGCTAACGGCTAAAGAGAAGTGGCGAAAAATCCGTATTTCAATAGCTAGTTTTTTATTTATTTAGTTTATTTTTTTTCTGACATGCTAATATAACAGACTTCACTCCTTCATCAAATTATACAACATCAATAACATCTGAATAATTTTAAAAAAGGGCTGACAGGTAGAAACCATTAGTCTTGTGAAATTCCCCGTCGCCTTCAGTTTAAACTCTGAACTAAAAGATATTCATGCAGAATTTCTATGTTTGTGAACTAAATCAGGAAAGAAGTGTAAATTTCATGCACGACTGATTTATTTTATGTATATTATAAAACTTAAACTCCCTTCTCTTACTCATTTATCCCTTTCTTAAACAAATGTCCTCAAAGTCGTCCGACAGATTTACAGAAAAAGCAAAATAACGACGGCACACGACACTGTTAGCTTAGCTGTTAGCTTCTCACCTCAGTAGCTGACGTGGGTCAGAATATATTATCAGCATGAACGTTAAATTGGTTAGCTGTGCAGTTTGAACAGAAAATATTAAAGATCACCAACCTACGGAATCTGTAAGGTTCGATGGAGAATTTTAGTTTTGCAAGGAAATGTAAAAAAAAAACTGTTCACGTCCGACTGAAACGCTTCTCTTTCGCTGAGCTTGTTTCCTGTTGAATTTAAGTAAATTGGAAGATTTCTTTTAAAAATTTGTCCCGGCTGATTTTCCTCTCTGGTTTCACTTTTTTTTTAACGGGGGATAAAAGACGGAATGGAAACGCAGCGACATGGTGAGGGCCTTCGTGCTGTGTTCAGGGGTCATGGTTCGTTGTGCTGCGTTCATTTTGGCTCATGCTGTCGGGTCCAAACAGTACACCTCCGGTCATCAGAGCTGACACACACACACACACACACACATAAAATGAAGTTCGTCAGTCATAGTGGTGGAATTTAAATTATAGATCAGAAATGACATATTTAACGTTAAAAATTCTTGAGGAATGTTAGCTTTAGCCGCTATAATCCAAACCCTGTGTTCTAAATCACATACTAATGTACTGCCTTCTGCATGTGCCACCATAAAGACTATGCACTACCCACAATGCACCAGTAAATGTTCCGATCTCTCCAACAAACCAATGTCATGAAAGCATTGTTTGCTGTGGGTAAAGAGGGTTCTGGATGGAGGACAGCTAGTTAGCTTAACCTGTTAGCTTAGCCAGTTTGTAGGTCCGTGGCTATTAAGTGAAGAAAAGGTCGTTGCCGTGGGAAATTCTGAACATACGAGAGGCTTTTTTAGATCACTATTCGTACTGGTGTGTCCGTGTTGGTGTGTTGGTATGTGATTGTGAACACAGCAGCAGCAGCGAGCGCCCAAACACTGACCAGAAGAACCGGTAGAGAACACACAGCTGAGCTCAGAGACTGGAGCTGTACTGGTGTTAATGGTGGTGGTTTCAGTCGCACTGGGACTGTTGGTGTCTTCATGTTCTGCCTCATCATCATCATCATCATCATCATCACCGCTCTTCATGTTGTCAAACAGAAATGACTTGACGGAGGTGTTCTGACCTCAGGAGGAAAAGATCTGGAACACGGACGTCACCTGACCCGTGTTCTGACGACCGATGACGTGTTTTCAGACGACCAGTCAAATCACTCAACGTCTCATTTGATGATACTTGTTTATGAAACAAAAAATTAAATGAATAAACGAGTGCTTGGAGTACAAACCTCCACCATGGCTGCAACATTTGGAGGAGTCGTGATTTGATAGACAAGCTCGGCTTTTTAAAAACGCCGTTTAGACGACATTAGCTTAACGCTTTTGCGTGGAGTTCCCAAACGGGTATTAACGAACATTTAAGATTTTTGTTTTCATATGCACATTGAAAAAACAATTGTATTTTAATCTCCCATCATGCACGGTATACTGAAGAATACAACTTAAGAACTGTAGATTGGAAGCATAAAACCAACGTACACAACGTATAAATCAAACATAAGCTGCGTCTATGTTGTGTAAATGTTGTAGATGAGGATTAAGCCAATACAACGTGAATTGTGTGACGTTTACGTGGATTTAATCACTATTATAGTGAAAAGATAACAGGCAGAGTTGCTTCTTCTTCTACTTTTCCAAACGACAATGCTACCCTGGTGCGTTGCCGCCCCCTGCTGTTTGTGATTAACACTCCCTTTTTCTGGTTTCACGCAGTTGTTTATATTGTGTGACGTGCCGATGTTTTATTCCCTGTCGTTTAAGTTTAATCTGGTTTATTGAAGCGTTCAGATTAGAAAAATGTTATTGAAAAGAAGTCACAGAATGTGATTGACGCACGTTTTTGAATTTGCAGTCTGGTGTTGAATCAAAAGAGTCTTATTTCTAAGGACAATCAGTTTTCAGTGGCTCTGGATTTAATGTGTGGAGGTCTGATGACATCACTTCCTGTGGAGCTCTGACTATTTAATAATAACATGACGCGCCATGTGATGACACACATGAGGGATTCCTGCAACAGTAAAGTGTTTGTAATTGTGACGCCGTCCGCTCATGCGTTGGCGACTGCTGCTGCTTCTACACTCACTCCTCCTCCTCCTCTTCCTCCTCCTCCTCCTCCTCCTCATCAATAGCTCTTCAGTCACCAGTGTGAGGTAGTGGGCATGAGTGTTTTCTACAATAAAACCTCAGGCAGCCTCCTGTTCAGCACTTAAAGATGTCTTCACATGATTCATTCATTCATCACCGTGTGATGCGTTTGAGGTCCGATGTAAAATACACCACCTCATAGCTTCTTTAGGTGACATGCAAATCATATGAGGATGATGCAACTGACAGTTTGTATTTGATGGATTTTGATTAAATAGTCTTTTTTTTAAATCAACTTTTGAGTTATTTTGAAAGAAAAGTAATAACACATACATTTTTAGCTTCTGATTGTTGGGTTTAATATATTCTATGACTAGAAATTTCAGCGGATATCTCTTTGAATTGAAACAATACCTAACTTTGAATGGTGACATATTATAAAAATGAGTTTAATAAGGAAAATTTAGGTAAATTAACTTTTTTCAGATGTGAATAGAAACTGAAGGGAGCTCATGTCATCGGTTGTTCTTTCATCCATATTTTTGGTCTTTAATTTGTTTCCTTATTAGTACTTTCTGTTTCACATGTTCTTTCAATTACATTTGAATAAAAAAAAATCGCATCAGTATGGATGTGCTTTGACGCAATTACAGTCAGAAAAGATATCTTAATGCTGCTTTCCGGTTTTGAAATAAATTATTTAACGTTTTAAATAAAGTTTTCCGTTTGGATTGTCGCTTCAGTCCTAATAATAATCCTACTAAATTTATTTACTCCCACTTGGTTGTGTCAGGACTGCGCAGCGTGAGGACAATAAGTTTGAGTGTTCGGATATCCCACGGCCTCAAACGCAGCTTCAGCGTGAGTATCTGAGTCCCGCTGAACCCCGGGACGGAGTAGGAGTACCGGGGGAGGGATGAGGTGGCTCCCCGGTGAGCACGCACTCTGTCGCGGCTACGCTGCGGCTGTAGGTCGGTGTCTGTTTGTCAGCGGAGGGTATTTAAACCGAGGCTCGCGCTGCGGGAGGAGGCTCGCGCGATGACATGTTGACGTTCCCGGGCTTTTCTCCCGGCTCGGAGCGATGGACTGCATCTGTATCGTCACCACTAAGGTAACGCACGAAAAAAACGATTAAATACACACGCACACACTCGCTGCAGCCGATCATTTTGATTGATTACAAATCAATGATGAATTCGGGGTGCGTTTCATCCGACAGACGGTTATAGTTTTGGTAAAAAAATCTACTTTTCTGTGCGGTTCTCTCATCCGTCTGACGGTAAATTACGCTCTTAAATGATGCGTTTATCAAAGGGAGGCTGGTGTGGAGTTCAAGTTTGGATTATTAATTTTAATTAAATTAATGCAAAATCAAATATGACACCTGTTAAACTTCAACACGACCGTTTACAATCATTTCTTGTAAAAAAAATAAAAATGTAATCGTTACTTTGTCACATAATTTAATGGTATAGTTTTGCGAATCTGAATTGTTCGCGTTTTAGTCGTAAATACAGACCTATAAGTTAATATTGTTGACTTTATGTTATCCCTTTAAAGCCTGAACTATTAAATAATTACCAGGAAAATCAAATTTCCAGAAAATAGGTTCTTAATGACAAATTTGTCAATAATATATTATATATAACATGTATTTATGTAAATGAGGTTTTAATTTGAATACTTTTTTGCTAAATCTGCATACATATAATTGTATACATCAGGTTTTTTAGGGGAAAAAAAAATCAAAGTCATGATGTAGGAGTCTGAACATCCTGAAAGGCCAACTGCATCAAATACAATCCACTTGGCTTTAAAGGGTTAAGCTACTTGTCAATGCAGCTGATTACTAATAATTTGTTGATTAATGATTGATGTAATTATGTATTGTAGTGTAATGTGATGTGATGTAGTATTCCTCTTGTGTGTCTAGTTCTAATCTGATGTTTTGCTTCTTAAATGAATTTGCAAATATTCATTATAAGTGGTCCCAAATGGGTTTGGAATGGTTGTTCATGGTTAAACATATTTTTTGTGGACAGTGATGTTGAAAAGTTGGATAATGAATAATGGAAAATAGTTTTAAAATGTGTTTCAGTTACTCAAAGTAGAAAATATTTATTTATTAGCTTCATCATATGCACACGCAACAGACCATAAAGCTGAAGTAATCTAGTTGGTTCTATCAATAATTTATATACATGTTAAATATTTATTGATGATAAACAGTCAACAATCACCAATGTTGACTTGTTGATTCCTAAAAATCTGAGTTTTGTGAGTTTTTGTTTGAAAAGTTTTGAGTTGTTTTTTGTCGGGTATCAGGGGCCCTACATGACGGTGAATCTGTCTTCAGGTGGATCCGATCGCTGGTGGAGACATATTTGTGATTCCAGTTGGAAACTCCCTGTGTTTCACCGACACAGGATTCTAACGATACCGACGGGTTTGAGCCCCCGTTTGACAAAAAAGCAGGGACTGGACGACAATTTTGGAATGTGACCTTTGTCTTGATGTATTTCATGCTGATGATTGGGATGCGTGTTGAATCCAGAGTGTGTGTGTGTGTGTGTCTGACCTTTAATAATGCCAGCACGTTGATCGCTGGTTCCGAAAGTTTGATCAGAGTCAAAAGTATTAGGGTTTTTGAAAAGGGTCCCTCAGGGTGTCGTAAGTTATTTTCCTTGAACTGACTCAAGCTGGACCTGGAACGTCCTTGAAGTTGTGAGAAACGTTGGAATTTAGTTTTCTCAAGGTGATCGGTGTGTGTTTGTCTGAACTGTAGTTCAGGGTTAGTTTTATAGGTGAAACCACAGAATCAAAGTCATCTGGTGAGGAAGTTGAAGTGTTTATCTCGTCTGGGGTGACCTCAGCCAATCACAGCCCTGATGTCCATTTTGATGACATCGCGATTCGATCAGAGGAGAAATCCGAGGCTGCAGGTCAGAGATCACTTCATAGTGCAGTGTGTTTGTGTGTCTTTTTGTGGGGAGGGGTCACCAGTTGGCCCGGCTTAAAATCCAATCATCCAGTCCAGTTGTTCTCTGATCTGAGATCTTTTCCTGCCCTGATGTTTCAGCCTGAGCTGTTTTTGTTTCTTTAACCATTTATGAGACAAACTGGACTCTGCTTCATGTCTCTGGTGATGATCAGGCTCTTCATTTTAGTCCAGGTCGAATAAATGTAAATGAAATTCTTGAAAACTGCCCTGAAAACACACCTGGTGACTCATCTGGGGAGGAAACTATTACAGCACTACTGACGGATGCTGGTACTGGATTCCAGGAACTGATCCTGGTTCAGAAGTGATGCTGCTAGGGTAGACAGAATGCATGCTGGGATTGGACGCAAGCAAAACCAGATCTGATCTAGAAAAAGGTTTAAAATGCAGGTTTCATTTCCCTTTAGGTGTGGTGGTGATGCTCGGTTTAATCTGGTTTCTGCGTGTTTAGATGCCGTGTGAACGCAGCAGTTGTTGTTTATGCTGCAGAGGAGTCATGTGATCTCGTCTCATGTCGAGAGTCCAACCGTGACGACAGAAGCTCCGAGCGGCAATTCCAACAAGCTATCACTGTAACACAGCCTGCTCTGGTGTCGGAGTGTGTGTGTGTGTGTGTGTGAGTGTGTGAAGAGGCTGATGTGCCCTGAAGGGGGAGCATCCATACGTATCAAACACACACAGACGGGATGAGAGGAGGATGCCAGCGGACAGCATGGAGGTGAGGAGAACAGAAGGAGAGGTGATGGAGGAGGAGGAGAGATGGAGCTCACCACCGTCGTCACCATCGCTTCCCACCATCGCTATGACTCCAGCCTCCAACTGTCCTCGCACGGCTAAAAAAAAACCCAAACCTCTCCCATCGCCGGTGAAGCGACACACTTTAGCTTTAGCATCCCCGCTGGGGTCGCTAGCATGACATGTACGTCCGGAATAAAAATGAATCTTATGAGCATGAAAAATCTGGCTCACCTCCCAAAGAAGCACCTGTACCTCATTTCTCCTAAGTTAGTTCTTCTCCAATAGTTAATTTTTATTTTCATTAGCCATAGCAGTACAGTAAGCTGCTAGCTATGATGCTAGCAGCACATTCGTATTTGTTGATGTGGGGGTTCTTGGTCATTACATCCCGCTTCAAAGCGGTGATGTATTGTGATTGTCAGTGTTCGTGTGTTCTCCCGTTTGTTGGTCCGTTCGTCCACCAAATATCTTCACGAGCAGATCACACGGGCAGCAAAGGGGATAAAAATGAGATGATGACCTTCACCTTGAGAAAATTAGGTGAAGGTCAAATTTTAAGTTTTGTACACTCAGGAACCGGTTAAGATAGAAAGTCGAGGGAGAAGGCCAGTGTGAGTAAGACCATAGATCGAAACTAGCTCTTTGATCTACTTATGTACTAGCTTTGATTTGTGGTCAAAGCTAGTGCATAGCTTTGAACCCACCCTGAAGAATTGATCCTGACCTACCCTGAAAGTAGGTCAGGGTAAGTTGTGAGATGTTGCAGTCTCTGACTGCCTTGTTGTCATTGTATCAAATACTACACATTAAATACAGCAAAATTAAATGAGATTTAAGTAGGACTCTTGGTATTTTCCGTGAAGATGCATTCTTTTTCATGAAGCCATGGGCTCCTCTCTTGGCTCCTCAGTTTTTTCTCCTATCAAAAATCTCTCCAAAGACGTTTGTTTTTACTTATTTTCGCCGGTTTGCGACCTTCTTTTTTGAGTAACGTACCACATGACCAAAACAAGCGTCTTGACATATCAAGAGGGTGAGGAGATTGTTACATTGGAGAAAATCCAGTCATTTCTCCCAATAAAACACCTTTTCGACTAATAATCAATACAATGGAAATGATATAAATCAAGACCAGAGTTTTATTGGTTGATAACGTTCAGAAATGCTCCAATGAGCTGCCCACGCCTCATTTCACCACCACAAATAGACCAACTGATGGATGCGAGAACTTTTTGGTTCCAATGATCCACAATCTAAAAACACAACATTACCAACACGTCTTATTTTCTTCAGATATATTGGCCCACGGAGCGTAAACAGAAGATTCTGGGTAATGAGTTTCCTGGTGACTGTGTAGATTTGATGGTGAAGCTCTGATGCCTCACCCGTCCCCAGGGCGACGCCTCCCCACCTGCGTCCCCACCAGCAGCACCTGAGACGCTGCCGGTCCACAGGGACACGAGTCGACTGAAAACACACCTGAACAAAAACAGGTTTCAGGTGCAGATCAGAGCCGATCCAGGGGGTTCTGGACAGAAACTTGGCTGCAAACGGAGGCGGTAGTAAACTTATACGGGACATATTCCGTTTTTCAGTAAAAACACTTCAAATCATTTTGATAATCTATAGATTTATATAATGAGAAGTAAAAAAAACAAGCAGTTAGGCGATGGTTGTTGCTGTGTGATGGTTTGGCTCCCCCTGTTGTTACTGGTGATTACTGCCAGATAAACTACTGAAAGGATCTCCTGATAAGTCGGTGAATCTTCTTCCAGAATGGACCCCAGTAGATTTTGATGTGATTCTGGTGGTTCTAGATTTTGCTTGTATCTTCAATTTTAATATGTCCTGGACAGTCCTTTGCTTTCTTCAACTGTTGCTGCAGTTGTAACGTCACAAGAGGCAAAAAAAAAATATTGTTCAAAGTCAGCGGATGTTGTATTAAAGCTTCACAAAATGTAGGATGCAAACCAGATGAATAACAAATCACAGGACGTCAGACACTATTTTGATATTTTCGAAGGGTGAATACTGTTGTTAAAGAAAAGTTCTTGTAATTACGTTATAGTTTGTATTTTTACCAAACCATTTGATCACCTTTTTTCATCCCAGTTTTTAGGCTATGTGTAAAAAAAAAAAAGAAAACATCTCAGGATTTACACAAACTGTCATGTCTGTGTTGCTCCAGCAGGGGGAGCCACTCTCTGGCGGTGTTTTGGAATATTGTAGACTTCCTGGAGGTCATTGATGTTAGACTTGATCCAATATAGAGACCAATTAACAAACACAGCAGTAACACACACACACACACACACACACACACACAGGCATTTAGAAGGAGGCCATCCCATCTGAGTCTGTCAGCTGATATCACCATCAGCGCTAACAACACACAGCGTGAGGGACTGACTCAGACTTTGATAATGAGGAGCTAAACCAGACAGAAGCTGATTGGTTTGAATCCCAAACGAGATTTAATCCATGATGACGAACCGTCGTATCGTTTCTGTTCTTCTCAGCCGCTGTGAATTGACGTGAAGTCAGCTTCACAGACGTTTACTTCATTCTCTAATCTTTTGGCACGTTTAGCCCCACCAATGAAAGACGATCTACCCGCTTTATTTTCATCAGCAGGTGACGACAGATCGCTTCAATGCTCAAGAAAAGTCGTGTTCGGAAAAAAAGATCGTTTACCATCGATAAAATGAAGAAAGTGATTTCAGCTCCTTTTCCCCTCTCATCACTTTTCACACTCACCTCGTCT
The DNA here is from genome assembly GCF_040054535.1 of Antennarius striatus. Classification (NCBI taxonomy): domain Eukaryota; kingdom Metazoa; phylum Chordata; class Actinopteri; order Lophiiformes; family Antennariidae; genus Antennarius; species Antennarius striatus. The sequence goes on along the minus strand of NC_090793.1, from coordinate 2,120,695 downwards.
TCAAACTGAATGACTAACACACTGAGACAGACAGTGGGTGGATGTGTGTGTGTGTGTGTGTGTGTGTGTGTGTGTGTGTGGTAGAAACAGCCCAATTAAAAGCCGATAGAGCCCAGATTAGAGCGATGGACGGACTTGCACTCCAGTCTCAGGAGGAATATCTCTGCCTCTGGACGCCCCCTCCCTGCAGACTGACACACACTGTGATCAGATTGTGCGTGTGTGTGTGTGTGGGGGGGGGTGACTTAAGTTTGTCGGTGTTTGTTTTTCATTGCACTCTGTTCTGTTAACCCCGTAAAGCCCTTTCCATCCAGAGCTCCTGCAGCGTTGCCACGACAATCCTCTTGTTTGTCTTGTTTGCTGTTGTGTGTTTGTGCGAGCGTCTCACTCCTCTGGTGTGTAATCGTTTATAACGACCCGGCGTTCTGCATTCGAGCTAAACACACTTGACGTGTAGAACGACATCGTTTTGCGTTCTCTCTTCTCAAACAGTCACTTTGGTGTTTGAGCTCTTCTGCTCTCCTTCTCGCAGACATTCTAATCTTCTGTTAGCGAGATGCTAACCGCTGCTAGCTGCTACATGTACACTAAATACAGTATATTAGCACCTGGATGACTGAAGATGGCCAAAAAAAGCTGAGTTTGGAATGATGCATCTTGGGACGGGAGGGCCTAAATGGACGTTTCAGGCGTTTGGAAGTGGCGACTGCACCAACGATGGTTAGCACCACAAAGAATCCGCGTCTGCAATTCATTTATCGTGAAAGCAGTTCATCTGCCGGTACTTTTCTCGATGCGGTTACGTAACGCTCAATCGCAGAAGCGATGGGCGAAGTTGGCCTTTTGCTCTTCATCTGGAGTGGAGAAACGACGACGAATAACAGCTGAACGTCCAGTTTCGTTTGTGGTGTTTTTTTTAATCAGAAACGGGGAAGAGAAGTCGTTTTTTTTGCTGACGATTCCGTGTCGTACGTCACGCCTCTATTTCTCTGTTGGTGGTTTGAAAAACGCGTCAGAGCGGCGGGCTGGTTCAACATGACCAGATGTTATGGTGCCGTTTCCTACATCCATCTCCTCTTCCTCCTCTTTTTCCTACACTTCCTCTTTCTTATTCATATTACCTTCCTACCTGTCACACCTTTGCTTTCCCTCTTCCTCTTCCTGTCACCTGTTCATCTTCTTCTTCCCTCTTCCTCGCCGATGTGCCCATCTTTGGAGAGAGAAGATGGACAGAACATCTCTCTCCGTTCGCTCCTCCTCTTCCTCTCGTCCACATCGCTGACTCTGTCCTACATCACTCTGCCTTCCCTGAGGATACACCCCCACTCTCTCTCTCTCTCTCACTCGTTCAGCCCTCCTCATTTCCGATGAGTCATGTGACCAACACCCCCCTTTCCCTCCCCACTGTGGATTGCAATCACACCCCCACAGAGGAAAGCTTAACTAATAGACACACTTTACACTGAACACACCACAGCAAGCACTCGATCGCCCCGACTCTCAGCATCATCACAACTCTGTCAGAGGAAGAGAGAGAGTGTGGGGGGGGGAGAGGGAGAGGGTGGGGGGTGCAACGGGAGGAAAACAAGAGGACCAGGGAGAGAGAAGCCTGAGAGGAGGTCAAGAGGGACGAGAATATATTCCACCAGAAGAGGAAGGAGGAAGAAGAGGAGGAGGACGAAGAGGAGGAGGACGAAGAGGGGAGGGGTCAGCTGAGACGAGCGAGTATGTGGAGGGGGGGGGGAGGTTCTCCCTGAATGAAGGAAGAGCTCTGGGAGTCCTTTCCTCCCCGCCGTGATGGAGCGACGCGAGGAATGAGGGCGGATGGTGAGAGCAGGGAGCAGCAGCAGCAGTGGAGGAGGAGGCGGTGTCGAGGCTGGAGACGGCGGAGGAGGTGCAGGTGGAGCTGGAGGAGCCGGGCGGCGCGGGAGGAGCCGGCAGCGCTCCAGGAGGAGGAGGAGGAGGCGGCTGTCGGCCAACAACTGCCCCGCCGCCGAGAAGATGTCCCAAGGCGCGAGGAAGGTGGAGTGTTTCTCGCCCATGCTGTGCCACTGCAAGGTGGCGTGCACCAACAGCACCATCTCACTCATGTTCGGCTGCAAGGTGGGTGGAAACAGCTGGGGGCGGGGGCACAGCCGGGGGGCGAAGGAAAGTCAAGTTTTTCCCGCTTCAGAACATTTTTGGAAAAATCTCATTTCTTCTGGGAATCGTTCGATTGATTTGACAACAGGTTTGGAGAAGTTTAGAGCTTGGAAAGTCTTTTTGTAGGTGTCTGTGGAGAAAGCTAGTTAGCATATTAGCATATTATCGTCCTTTAATGTTGTAACTTGGCGTATTTGGTTAGTTACCGTATTTTCTGGACTATAGAGCTCACCTGTATATAAGCTGCATCCATTCTATTAAAAAAAAAAAAAAGATGTATAAGCCGCAGATACGAACTTCTTCGTGCGGTTTCCGTGACGAAGTTGTGAGGATTTGAAAGTAATTACCAGTTTGTAATTTGTCGTGTGTGTTCTATCTGCTAAAGAAAAAGTAGCGCAGGCTAATCTTCTTTGCATTGATTTTTTTTTTGTCTATTTTGATTCTAATTCCGGTTAGAGCACCCCCTAGCGGTGGAAGAAAAATCCACAGAATAGCCGCAACTTTGTATGAGCCGCATGGTTCAAAACCTAGGAAAAAAGTAACGGCTTATAGTCCAGAAAATACGGTAATTAGTTGGTGTCCGGAAAATTGCTTGAATTTTTTGGAAGCGTCGGACGTGGACCAATAGCAGCCTGTGAAATCCTGGGGGCGGGTTCTTTTTATTGATTTTTGTGCAAGAATGGCTAAGGTGACCCAAACCCCAGAAGGTCAGTGAACGCATCACGGAGACGTCTTTCATTCAAGCCGTAAAAGGAGCAGAAGAACCATGAACCTGCTTCACGCCTGTCAGACGACAGTTGAGGGCAAAAAAAAAACAACCCCCCCCATCTGACTGTGTGTGTTCTGTTTGACCTGACGCGACACGATTGGCTGCTCGCGCCGCTTGTCATCTCCGCTCCAGCGAAGCGACCAATCAGAGGTGTCCAATGGACCGGCAGGGAGCAGCGGTAGTATGCATGTGTGGTCAACATGTGCTCTGCGGGGAAACACCAGAAACACACACACACACACACACACACACACACACACAAGATCTGCTGATGGAGCGACATGAATCAACCCCTGACGTGACAGTAAATGCATCATTCAAGACCCCCCCCCATCACCAGAACCACGTTTGCGTCCTGATTTATTGTCGTCAGTTGTCGTGTAGAATCTTTAATTGATGGAGTAAACAGTGATCCGTGTGTGTGTGTGTGTGTGTGTGTGTGTGTGTTGGCTTATTATGATGTTTTTAATTGTTTTCCTCCGCCGGTGAGCGAACACTTCCTGGAAGAAAACGACCAATCGCGGTCGTTGTTCAGGAAGCGTTCGAGCGCATGCTGGAGGTCAGGCGAGGTTGAAGCCGTGAGGCGAGCATCCTGACAGCTGGAGGATGCTTGAGGAGGAAATCCGCACCCCCAACCCCCCCCCCCCCCCGGTACTAACGGCACGAGAGGCATTTGTGGACCGGAGGATCGTTTTCATTGATTGGACAGTTTAGTGGCGGCGAGCCTCCTTTGTTATGACGTTCCCACAGCGAGGATGAGGAGCTTAGATTGTTGTCGTTATGTTGCTGTAGCGACCACTGGCGTCATGGCGACACTTCTGCTCTGCTATTGGTGAAGAAAGAATCCATTATTTCTGTTTTCTGAACAATGTTTTGTTTTAAACGAGTGGATTCTCTCCTCCACATCTGTCTGAGTCACTCGTGACGCTTGTGGAGATGCTTGCCTCGGTCACATGACCACCTTCTTAAAGGGGCCGCTCCGGCCGCTAACACAGAACACATTACCGCTAAAGTGAAACTCCCAAGCTAGCAGAACCAACAAGGAACAAACATTGGTGTGATGTTACGAGGACGGTGCTAATAAAGTTGAAACAAACTGGATTCAGTTTTATTATTATAGTTAGAATAAAACTGTTTAATGCTGATCATATCGTTTTATTTTGTTGGATTTATCCTCCACACACCTTAAACGACGGTCTGTGGCACAAAAAAGGTTGTTAGAAATGACGCTCAGCACTTGTGGTTATTGAGAGGAGCAGTGATTGGTCGATTAGTGTCGAGTTAACCCCTCGTCTCCCTCTTTGTAACCCTCTGATGGACGCCAGTCCACTTGAAATGAACTTCCCAGGGGACCACTTGGCCGCTGGAGTGGACAGTTCTTACTCTGTGTGTGTGTGTGTGTGTGTGTGTGTGTGTGTGTGTGTGTGTGTGTGTGTGTGACAGTCATTTAGAGCCATGTTGACCTTTGAACCCTCTGAATCGCGTCCGATGCCTCCCTCCGTCCTCCATGGAGCAGGATTATTAGTTTGGTGTCTGCTGTTAATCTGAGAGATTGGGGAAAAACACACTGTTAAATCTCAAACTGGAGGTTAGATGGTCAGATGGAAACGGTGACACCCCCACCCCCACCCCCAACTCCCACCCTGACTGGTCTTAATTAAGCTTATTGATCGGCTCTCATCGACTGAGCACTCAATGGATTTTGCCGGAAGTTATCAATCTGGGAGCCGTCGAGTGTTTAGAATATCTCCCAGTAAGTCCAGTGTGGCTCGTAGTTGTTGCATTGAGTCAAATAAACACAGACACACACACACACACACACACACACACACACACACACACACACACACACACACACAGTCTACTGCAGGTTTGGACTTTGGGAATCAAATCATGTCTAATTATTTCAACGATTATTTTTCTATTTTCATTCTTTGGCGGAGATTAGAAAATCCTGGGAGCTGCGTTCACATCCAGACGTGTTGTTGTTGTTGTTGTTTGTTTGTTGGTTCTCAAGTGGATAAAGTGCTTGCTCAGCAAATATCTGCACGTGAATCATCAAAGGGAACCGGATCCGAGCGATGGAAACGCAGCCGAACGTTTAAGAGAACCGACTTCCCCAAATTCCCACAATACACCTGCGTTATGAACTGAGCGTGGGTGGGATTTATGTCTGTGCCGGGGGGGGGGGGGGGCAGATAAATGCTGAGGGGGTGGAACTCTCCCTCGACCAGCAGGATGCAGATGCATCAGAAGAAAAAGAGCCTTAAATAATTTACTTCTGCATTATTATTGGATTATTGGTGCTCTAGTGGGATATTCCTCCTCTGTTGGCCGTTTCCATGTTTTTCCTCGTCTTCGTCTTCATCCCTGAATCATCCAGAACCCCTCCTCCTCCTCTTCCTCCTCCTGAACATCCTGCTCCATCCACTCCGTGGTGACGCTCCTATTTATAGCAGCTTTTGGCAGGCTTGAGTCGACACTGTTTCCTCCTCCTCTTCCTCCTCTTCGTCTCAGAGAGCTGTCGAGGAGGAGGAGGAGGAAGCTCTCTTCAGGCAGACAGTGTCATCACTAGAAGCCTCACATCCTACATTTACATTTGCTCTCGTCCTCAGCGAGTGGGTTGAGCCGCTGACGTGGAGCCGCAGTCGAGCCCGCGATGCGTTCGAGGGCGATAGGACTCTTCGGCGCTGGTTTAGCAGCATCGGTTCGACTCTGGTGGCGTCACGCCGGTCCGGTCTCTCTAAAACCTCCTCAATCTGCCACTCCGTGATCCCCGCCGAGCCGTTTGTTTGTTTGTGTTTCTGCAGACATTCCTAAAACTCACCTCAACACTTCACGAAACAGTCGGGGGGTGAGGTTAATTCTAAATAAACATCATCCTACTCAGTTTCTCCTCATCAGCTCAGCAAAGGCGTCATCCTGACTCGATAATCTGCTGTCGTGTTCTAATCTGAAGCCTCTGCCACCGACATGAATGTAATCCCCGAGTAATTATGTCGTTAATGAAAGCCGGAGCGACGACACCCATGCTGGTTTTATTTGACGACAGACATCATCATTCATCACCACGGCGTCGGGGCACACATATCAAGATGATGTCATCATAATTCTAAGGTCACATCAGTGTGATCTGATGAACCAGATTATAATCCAGGCAGGTTTACATTGGATTAGGATTCAGGTCGTATTTGGGATCAAACGCCTTCGTTTGGCTGATCCAGAGCCACATCTGATGTCTGTCTGAACACGTAATTTAAAGGACAGGTTTAGCTTCAAACGTGTTTTGTGGGTGTTTTTCTTAAATCCGATGCAGCTGTCGGTGCAAATCTGCTGGATGTGTTAAAGCAAAGTGACTAAACCTCCGCTCTTTTATCTAACGAGGAGGAGGAGGAAGAGGAAGAGTTCAACCTGCTGCCGTCAAAGACACATAAGTGTGATGATGACGATAAAATGTTTGTGTTCTTTCTGCTGGGAGAAACGGTTTCGGTCGCGTTGTTTTTGAGATATTTTTCGATTTGTCAGCAAACAAGTTGTCTCGTTCGGACCCGATATGGAATGCGGTCGGGGATCTTGGTCTGATGACATCCCGCTTCAAAGCGATGACGATAGAAGAAAAAAAAATGAAAGAAAAAGCCCATTACTCGGGCAGCAAAGGGGATAAAAATGAGGTGATGACCTTGAGAAAACTAGGTCAAGGTCAAATTTAAACTTTTGTACGTTTTTTTGCACATATCTCAGAAACCAGATTAGATAGAAAAGACAAAACAAAAGACGTTATATTCAAGGAGGCAAGGGGATGAAAATTAGATCGCAACCTTGACCTTGAAAAACTAGGTCAAATATTCACTTTATACTTTTGTAGGTACACATCTCTGAAACCTGATGAGATATAATCACAAAACAAAAAGCAACATTTACAGGAAGCCAGAGGCACAAACATCTGTAGCCGCTAACGTGTGTTAACGTTCATCCGTATGTTTTACTCTGATGGGTATTTTTAGGTTTGTCGTGATAAATTTGTTGTCTTTTGTTCTTCGAACATCTTCATCAGTATTATAGTGTCTCTTCAGCTTCACACCTGAATTTCCTCCCTGGCAGCCGCCCTCGTCCTTCATGAATTAACCAAACGTTCAGTCGTTCGGCTGGCAGCTCCCCGCCTGATGAATGGACTCACACACACACACACACAAACACACACACACACACACACACACACACTGTATTGGCTCGGCGTTCACAACTGATGAAGCAAAGTCTCCCCTGAAAAACAAAATGACTTCTAGTTCATTCAAGCTAACGAAATAAAACCCGAACGTTAATGTTGGTGGATTCCTGTTCCTTAACGTTTCAGATAACGGTTGAACTTCCTGCCGTGAATCCATCGATCCACCGTCTGACTAACCGCGCCGTCAAACGCGTCTCCTGCCGTGTGTCAGCTGAAGCGGCGCTGAAGCGTCTGTCACTCGGCCGTTGTGTAACCGCTCCGCTTCGGTGCAGGCGAGTCACTCGCCTCAGCGCCAACCTTTTTAAAGCCGCAAAACCGACGAGGAAGACTCTGAGCTGTGACTCATCGGCACGTGAGGACTCGCCTCAGCTCACGTCTCTGCTTCCAGGCCTTCCAGAGAGCGTTTGAGGTCATTCCATGTGTGATCCCCCGGGTTAGATACGATTGAGGTGCTGGTGGTTTTATCCGTGTGACGTAGGGGGAGTGTTCATCCACGTGTAAGCATCTCATTGTCTGATTTAGTGTAACAAAAATTTAATGTAAGCAACTATGATATGTAATACCTCGAGATACGAGTTATTTGAGATATGAGTCGTCAATCTGTCCGTGTTTTTGTTCGACATACGAGTGAAAATCCTGTAATACGAGTCGTGCTTTAGGAAACCACAGCTAGTTGGTGGATGGATACAACATCAGTGAAACCGTATCTCGTTCTTTACCACGTGTTGGCGGATGGATACAACATCAGTCAGGCCGTATCTCGTTCTTTGCCACGTGTTGGCGGATGGATACAACATCAGTGAGACCGGATCTCGTTCTCGTTAGTGGAGCAAAGACGTAGCTCGTGTGTTCTCGTGACTTTTGCATTTCTTTTCATTCTTTATTATTATTTACATAACTTAAATATAATTAATTATACACAAGAAAAGTCTGCGTGTCTATTTGGTTGATAAAAATGTTGTTTTTTCAAAATTTAGTGGGGTTGGGGCTTTTTTAAAAGCGGAATTGATTAAAATAATTTTAGTTATTTAAAATTGGGAAATATTTGACTTAGGAGTTCAGTCACGTAACGGTTTGAACTCGTACCTTCAGAAGCACAAATGAGGTGACCTATGAGGGTAAATCCATCTGGTCTTGTTGCTTCTGCTGTCGTAAAGAAGGCAAAATAACTACTTTTGAGAAGTGAGTACCGGTAAATGTTTGTTGCTTTTCTTCTGGCATGAAGCGACTGATTGTTGAATCGCTTCAGGCGCTATGAACAAGAAACTTCTGGAGTTGCTCAGCAGCTGTTGGATAAACGTCAGTCGAATGTCAGCAGAGACACCTGGAGATGAAAGAATGGTGTGGAGGAAGTTGGTGCTGAATTCTTAGGGGACATTCTCTGAGACTCAGAACCCTTAACATTCTTTATGTCCTACGGTGGTTTAATTCGAAGGAGCGAGTCGTTTCTCTCTGCGATGGCGCCCTCTAGTGGCCAGCTAGGCTCCAGTACAGGAATGACGTTTCTGATTATTTGACTGTTTGTCGTGTTTGTTGTTACAGAAATACCGGCACCACGATGAGGACTCGTCCCCCCAGGACCAGAGCTCCCCCCAGCTCACGGAGGAGGTGGGCGGAGCCGAGCTGGTGCAGGTAGCAGAGAAGAACCTGTCCCAGATCCAGAACGTCCACGGATACGTCACCCACGCCCACATCTCCCCCATGAAGGTAGGACAGCGACGCCTCGTCTCGCTCTGTCCTCGTCCGTCCACTCGTCTCAGGTGCAGGGGTTCTCAAAGTGGGGGGGCCCCGACCAATAGGGTTTTATTTACAACATGAATGCTCCAATAGGGTCAAAGATTTAGTTGGATCTGAACCTGGAAAGGTTTTAAGAACCGCTGCACTAGTGGACGACTTTCTTGCACACACACACACACACACACACACACACACACACACACACACTGGCTTGTTTGCTGTTTACGTTGCCCCCATGTTGCCTCCATCTCAGCTGCTGTGACATTCACTCCTGTTCCTTCTCATCATACCTGTGTCCCCTCATGATGACATCACACTCATAACGGCCAATCAAATTCCTGTAGTTAAGATTCTAAGTCCGCCCTCATGGACATGCTAACCAATGAAATAAAAGCGTTAAGACCAAACAGGAAGCTGTTCTGAAAGGTTTTTTCAAAGATCCAAGAGTTTACAGATCTCGTCTTTATTTACTGTTGCCCTTGCTTACCCGGGCGCCATGCCTGTCGCCTAGCAACCTGAGCAGCTGGAGCTGATTGGTTGATTAGAAGCGTTTGTATTGAGAACCATCGATCACAGAGACAGAACGTAAACATGACGGACGTGCAGTGAATCTTGGGATGAAGGAAGCTGCGTTTGATGCTCCTGGGGATTGGGCTGAAATGTTGCATCATGGGAAATGTAGGACAAATATTTTGAAGCATTGTGTGATCCCACCAGGTTTCTTGTCAGTTCACTGCCACAATTTGAGCTAAGATTCAGGTTTTATTTGTCTGAAATGTGACTCAACCTCCAAAAGCACTTAATGGGAATTAGTTTAGCAAAGGTGGCGTCCATGGCAGAGATTATATCAGTGAAGGTAAAGTTTGATCTAAAAAGTCGTGTTTTGTCTATAGTTTGTGTTTCGGGTCTCCTGTTATACTCCAGACATCCCTGTCGGGATCCTGTTGACTTTAAAGTTTGGAACTGGGATGGGATGTCACAGGGCTTTAACCCTTTTGGTGACGCTGTGGTCATGATGATGGAGTCGATGAGATGACAGATGTGCTCAGAAGCTCGACTCTGCCGGTGCTCTGCTGCCATCGTGTGGTCGGAGGTGAAGTGACGCCGCTTCCAGGTCCATCGTTTATGTTGAACATACTAAAATTGGAGTTTTAGTCGGTTTTTGGGTCTCATCAAAAATTATTATTGATGAGACAAAAATCACTCGTAAATATAAAATAAGTCATCTGACAAACAACTTCTAAGTAAACAACCAGTGATATTTTATTATCAATATCTTCATATTTCCGCAAATTTATACTACATATTGAATCAACATTTTTTTCATTAGTAAAAAATAATAATTTGGTAATTTAGCCATGTATTTTAAAGATGTTATTACATCTCACTAACACTGGGAGGCGCCATAAACACGAGAAGAGCCACATAGAGGAACTGCTGTAGGAATGATTTGTATTGAGTGTTAATTTGTCTAGATTTTTGTATTTATAAAAGTAGAATTATTTCAATTAATAGGGATGACTTAAATAACTTTAATGAAACAAACTCATTATTATTAGTTATATTATGCTTGTTTTTCTGGTGTGCTGATATTTAACACGGACAGAGCATCAAAATGTCACAGTTTAAAGTAAAATAGATAAATATGATGAATATCATGAAACACACCAGTTAGAATAAGAACCCAACGGGATCTCATCGTCTGAGTGTCGAGTCGTCCTCTTTGTCTTTGTTTTGGTGTGAAGAACTTCTGGACCTGAACCTGAAGCACTTCCTGTTCCTGTAGCCGTTGACCGTCTGGACCCGTGTCGTGTTCACGTGTCGTCTGCTGTCATGCGTGTTCGTGTTCACCATGCTGCTGATGTTACTGTATCGTCGCGCTGCCTCTGAACCAATCAGAACCTCTCTTTCGCGTAGGCCCCGCCTCTCTCTGTCTGTCTCTTTGCTTTGACCTCTCCTCGACCCCGCCTCTCCTCCCTTCCTGTATCCCTCAGGAAGCGTCTCTGGAGAACTTTGACGGCTCGTCAGCGTTAGGACACCACCTCCCGGAGCTCCCCTCCCCCACGCCCTCCACCCTCTACCTCCACGATGACGACAGTCCCCTCCCTTCCTGCTCCTCCAACCCCTACCCCCCGATCCAGGTAACCTCCCCCCCCCCCCAATACCCCTCTGACCTGTCATAGCAGCCCAATCTAGAGGATCACCTCATTACCGCCGGTAGAAACCATTTTATAACACGCTGATTTTACTTACAGTATTTTCTGGACTGTAAGGCGCACTGGATTATAAAACGCACTGGATTATAAGGCGCACCTTCAATGAAGAGGCTATTTTAAACCTTTTTCCATATATAAGGCTCACTGGATTAAGGTGCATTTTTGGTTTTTGAGAAAATTAAAAGCTTTTAGTTGCGCCTTATAGTGCGGAAAATACTGTATTTTTTTTGTCATCCTCCACCTTCATCCACCTCCATCACCCTCCAGAAAACACGCTGCTGCTGTTGCGATGCTAAATGTTTAGATGTTAAAGGTTTTGATGGATGTCAGGGAGCTGAAGGTCAGAAGAAATCAACCTGTGCAAAAACGACTAAGCTAACGTCAGCTGATCTCCACTTAGCTAAGAAGTTGTCGATGCTAGCTGTTTAAATTAGCTACAGCGCTAGCGTATGAGATAACCGGCTGCAGACTTGTTAGCATTAGCGTCAGCGTCTGGGAGTCAGAAACGGGTTGCTCTTCATTGTTTGGATGCGTTTCCTTGGGTCAGACGTGACGTCATGTGAATGCAAATTTTTTTTTCTATGCGGAGTGAAAAAAGATGCGTTTTCAAAAAGACCAATAAACCGCCCCCCCCCCCACCAATAAAATCAGCTGCTCCACTGGGAAAATTTCCTCATCCTGCTCTTCATCATGTCTCCACGCTCGACTGTTTTTATTATTCCTCCTCCGGCAGCGCCATGGCAACGCAGGAGATGAATGTCGACAAAAAGTCCTGACGGCATTAAAATCAGGGGGTACCTGCACAGAGGGGACAGTGGGGGGGTTGGCAGATTTGGGGGGTGGGGAGGTTGACCTCTGATTTGTCCCTTAATAAAAAAGACGAAGTGCAGCCCTGATGTGATTCCATCACGACGGATTCAGAGGCCATGAAAGGACTCGTCACTAACGCATCTGCTTCATCGTCACATCTTTGCCACACTCCATTCCCGGCTGCCGCAATGCATGCTGGGAAGATGGGGGGCCAGCTCTATTTATAGGCTGTCTTTTGTTTCCTGGAAAATCAGGGAAAACATGGAATATGAGTGTGCAAATTCCAGGCAAGGAAAGTTTGATTTTTTTTCAGGCTCCTTGAGAAACAACTTAAAAATTTTTTTGAAGCAGTCGAATATCCTGGAAGTCGGGTTTGTGAAGTTGGGATCAAATAATCCAAACTTTTGATCCCAGATTTTCTGCTCTGGGTCATTTGTTGGCTCCAGATTATCTGTGAATGTGAGTCGTTTACAGATGCAGCCGTAATCCCTCTGATCTGCTCAGATTGGGCCAAAAATATCTGACATGTTTGAAACATTAAATCTGGGTAATGACATCAGAGCGTTTGGCGGCGCCGCCAAACAACGTTAGCGAGCTATGCTACTGCTAAAGGTACTTTGGATACCGTTCCCTCTGACGACCTCCTCCGGACTCGTCTCTCCCTCAAGATCTTCATCCCATCATCTTGTTGACCCACATGGGTCCTGACCTGCTGTGAGGAGGCGTGTCTTCGTCTCTGACATCATCACCATCTTAAATCCCGTTGGTGCGTTTTGAAGTCGTCCGTTTCCGACTCGGCGTAATCAATCCAGATGTTTCCATTCCCGCTGAAGTTTCTGTGAGCATCACTGGACTCGTGTCGTATTTGGAGACCGACTCACCCCCCCCCCCAGCGCTGAAGTAGGACGGGGGTCAGCCGGACTGAGGAGGAGGAAGGAGCTGCGGCGCGCAGAGATCAGAGGACTGGTTTCCTTTAAACACGCAGCCGTGTCGCCGTCCTCCCATCATCCCCTGCAGTCTGTCGTTGTTTCAGACAAGACGGGGGTTGGCCAGCCGGCTGCTCTCTATTTCGCGCCCCCACCTCGGCAGGTTAATCCACCCCCAGAGGCTCGTCTCTCTCTCTAGCCGCTAGTAACCATCAGGGGGAGAGGGAGGAAGGAGGACGACCTCCAGCTCCTCTGCAGCCTCCCTGTTTGTCTCTGTGAGGAAGAAGGGAGAGAGTGTGTGGAGGAGGGGGGGGAGGGGGGCACACAAGGTGGAGTGAAGCGCCTTCCGCCCGCCTCCAACCCCCCCCACCACCACCACCATCCCACCCCTTCCCGCCGTCTGCTCTCCAGCCAGCACCTCCTCCGTCAGCCTGCCGCAGGAGCGAGAGGAGGCGACACTCCACCTCCACAGCAGCAACAAGCAGCAGCAGCAGCAGCAGCATGCTCAACTCCGTGTGGTACGCCAAAAAAATGGGCCGCCGCATCATGGGCACCCTGAGGAGAACCAAGCGACTCCACCGGCGCCTACTGGTAGGTCACCCCTCCCTCTCTTAGCACCCCACCCCCTCCCCTGTATAAAACCCTCCTTGTGAAGGTGAGGAGGTGTTGCAAACCGTGACTCACTTCAACACGTTTGGTGTCGAAGGCGTCGATCGCTGGCGGATGACGCGACGCTAAACGGAGGAGGCAGATGTGCAAAAAAGTTGCTGCTGCTGCTGCGTCATGTGTCGGAGCCTTCATCAGCCCCTCATCCTCATCAGATAAACAGTGTTTGTGTCGTGGGAGGAGGGGGGGGGGGTGCGAGGCGATTGGTCGATGAAGCCGCAGCACGAGCCGCTCGTTTTGATCTCAAAACGACAGTCGTTCAGGAATCGTGAACGCTGCCGCCGCCGCCGGAGCGTTTTTTAGCGGCGGCCGCCGTCTCGGATCCCGTCGGTCAGTCACGCCTTATTTTGACGAAGCACTCTTGACAAAAAACGTGTCGGCGTGCGGAGAGATTCACCTGCATAAACAGCAGCATCATGTTCTGGGCAGATGTGAGGAACCCCTGCAGTAGCACATGCCTTCTGTGGCGTTGCCTAGCAACCAGCAGTGCTCCTGACACGCAGTACTTCCCCGCCGCCTCCTCCATGTTTACTGCCTTCAAACTTTGGCGTTGTTTTTGCTGCTACCGCAGCTGTTTGATCGTCACGGCGTTGGGAGTCGCTGAGAGTCAGACGTCATCAGCATAAAACTGTTTTTTATGATTTAGGAAGAAATCCTTCTAGTTTACCTCAACATATGTGGTACATTTGACGAACATCAAACATCTTTTAGGAATAATAGGATTCAGTGTGAATCTGGACCATCCTTTATTTCATCCATCTTTAATTTTTGTTCAGAGGCGGGTTTGAATACTCACCTGGTAAACGTTCCAGTTGTCTTCACTGGGCTAGCGTTAGCTCTTTTCAACATGCTAGCATGCTGGCTAGGCCTGACTCCTGCTGGTTTATTTTCAGCAACACTTCTAGCCTTAAAGAGTTGTTGAGTGTTTGGTAGTTCATGGTCGTCTTCACTCCCTTTGGTTTTAATGTTGGGTTTCTTCTCTGTGTCGGTGGTGCTGCTCCTTCCCGTCCCAGCAGAGATGCTGGCCTGACTCGAGTCGGTGTGTGTTTGGGTTTGAAACGTACAAGAAAAACCAGAAACAAAACTTTGAACCCGTCTGTTGCTCCAGATCGAATCTATGAATATTTGCTTCCTGGATTCAAGACACAAGGGTCCCGATTGGTTTTTAAATGTCCAGAATGGGCTGTTTCACTTTTGTATTTTGTACTTTTGTTCAAGTTGCACAAACTATTGCTTATTTTTTCCAAAAAAAAGTAATTGTTTAAAACATTTTTCTACCTTAGATTCAAACTCTTTCACATCAGAGGCTTTCCTACATCAGTATTTAACCCTTCATGTTGAATTCCAGAAGCTGTTATCCTGACCGTTTTGAGTGCTGGTTGCTTAGTTAGTTTTGTTGGTGATCGTTCACCAGTGTGGCCTGTAGGGGGAGCTGCTCACACACGGCAACAGAATTTGGGCTCTAAATCTAACCAGCAGTTCGTCTAAGCACGTGAACCTAAAACCACTGGTCAGTGAGGGTGAGACTCGTCCCTACGGTCACGTCTGACTTCCTGTCAGGAATCACGTGGTCAGTTTTAACGCTCCGGATGGGTTCTGATGGAATCAGCGATAGCCTACTTTATTTTTCAGAGACACAATCAGACGTATTGACGTGTGTGGATACCGATCGACCTTTTGAAACTGTTGTTCTTGTTGTGATGGCCGACGGAGGCGTTTGTGTGTTCGAGGCTCCGAGCTGGTTGATGGGTCGGAAAAGATCTGGAGTTTAAATTTACTGTGGACACCTGTCCAACCGCGCCTGTTGTCATGACAACACTCCTTGTACATCATCTATTGGAGGCGGGGCTGTTGAGCCTTAATGAGTCGTCAACATCCTGTTTAACCATCGTTTCAACTACAGTAGGTGATGCAACATTTAGAAAGCAGCTAGTAGCAGTTAGCAGCTAGTAGCAGTTGGAACACTGTTATGCTACTTCCTGTTGTAAATCTCGTTATGTAATAATTGTCACCAAAACAGAGAAAAATCGAAGGGGTTCTGATTTCTGGACGAGTTTTTATGTATTTATCTGTTTTTTATCAGATTTTATTTACATTTTTAACTTATTTTATTGAATTTTGTATTTGATATTTTATTTATTGGCATTGTGTTCATTGTTCACCTTGCGTTTACTTAAGTTGTGCTATCTTGAAATGAAGTGGATTAGATTGGATTGAAAGTTTTGCTTACGAGAACCAGACCGGAAATGTAATGTTTTACATATATTTCAGATTTTGTTACACCCTGGATTACATCCTTGCTACCATTTACGCAGCATAATTGCTAATTTTAGTTTAATTCATGGGTAAAAATACTTCATCTTTGCTGAAGTATTTGAAGGTTCATGAGTTTTATTCCCACCTGGCGACATGTGGAGGTCCGTAGTTTCTTACAGTTGATTTAGGCACAACAACTTCTTAATTTAATTATTCTGTCAGGCGTTATAAAAGTGTTGGACTTTAGAGATCGTCCACGTCTATGGAGTTTGTGTCCGGAAGCTGCTGCAGATCGTTTCCCAGAGATCTGTAGCGTTCTGCGTGTCGCTGCTAAGCAGGAGGCCTCATCACACACACACACACATACACACACACACCCCGCCCCTGGCTGCTTACTCTGACATGCACAACTGAATCCGGGGGCCACATCGATTATTCATGCAGCGAGTGCAGCCGCCCCCCCCTCCGTGCTTGACATGTGTCACGCTTGCTGGAGCCGACAAAGACGAGCGGAGTGTGTTGTGTTTACGGCGGAGGGAGGAGGTCGTGTGAACGACGCCGTTTAGATCCGCGCCGACCGGACCAGACCGGTCCGACACATCCATAATTGATTACGTCAGCGCCCCCCCTCCCCCGGTCCGGTTGGGAATCACCTCTTAAGATGACCACGCACTACCCGTGGCAGGACTCCGCCTCCAGGAACGGACCCGAGATGAGGCTCCAGCGGGTCGACCTGCAGGAGTCCATCGCCCACCTGCACCCGCTGCAGAGGCAGCACGCCATCGAGCTCCACCACCAGCGGCGGCGCCAGGAGCAGGGTTGTCCTCAGGTCCAGGCGTCGCTGTCCACGTTCACCGCCTGCGCCGTGCCCTCGTCCTTCCGTGCTCGCAGTCGTTTCCTCAACCTGAGGGACAGTGTGAAGAAGAGTCCCACCAAGAGTAGGGGCAAAGTGGGCAGCAGCGGGAAAGCAGCCCGGAGGCTGGAGATCCCCTGGGTGCCCTTCTCCTTCAGTAAGGTACTGAACGCTGGTGGATGTGGGGGTGTCCGGTGTTTGGTGGGCGATCTCAGGAGGCTGGAGGTCCTGATGTTTGTAGCGCCAGAAAGGATGGAGATCACAATCCTGTCAGGACCCATAAATAGCCTCTGTTAGCGTTAGTTAGCATCGATTGTCTCCAGATTGGATATCTGGTGGACGCTCTTAAGTCTGTTTTTGTTAAATCTGGTTCAGGACCTGTTCTGGATCAGATGATCCTCAAAGCTTTAGCACAGGGGTGTCTAACTCATTTCAAAAGGGCCAGATGTAACTTATAAATGTAACTAAATGTAACTCAATTTAACAATTTAATGAATAAGAAGTGGTGAACCAGTTTTTTCCAGACCAAGAGTTTTATAGATTGAAAAAACTGAGGAAAAAAGTAAAAGACATGATTGTAGAAGAGATGATTGTGGACAACGGATGTTTGTTTTTAAAAATTTTGTCTGGGTATTTTAAGTTTGATAAATGCGTCTTGGTTCGGAAAACGCACATTGCTGTTGAAAATCCTCTTTACGTGAATCTCTTTCTGATTTTGTGTCAACGTGATTTATTTTTTTTGGTAATTTGACTTATGAATAAACGTGATGTTTAAAATTAAAAGTCAAGTCAATGTAATGTCAAATAAACGTAGCTACTATTTAAAGTTAAATAACAATTTATTACCTATTCAAGTTACAAACATGACATCAAACCATTGCATCAAACTTTCCAATGAATAAAGAAAAATAACATCAAACACAAGTTAAGACCTTAACTTTGTTCACAACGTTTTTGTTAATGTTAAAATGGGCTAAATTACTGCATTGTGGGAAATGTAGTTTTGCTCAAAGCACCTATTTGACCTACTTTTTTTTAGACACTGACCTTTTATGCTCTCGCGGGCCAAATAAAATGATGTGGAGGGCCACATTTGGCCCCCGGGCCTTGAGTTGGACACATGTGCCTTAGCAGATTCGGTTTGTGATTCATCATGAATCACCTTCGTAAAATCAGCTGGTGATGTGTTAGGTGTGTGTGTGTGTGTGTGTGTGTGTGTGTGTTATGTCAGACTCATTTTGAATTGAGAAAAAAAATCAATACCTTTTCTCAAAAGCTCTGAGGTTGGATTGTTTCTTTAGAGCAGAAGCAGAATGTTTTGTTTGCTGTAAATGTGTTATGCTTTTATTTTGAAATCAGCCCTGTTATTTTATTTTTTTCAGTTTCACATGTTCCACTAGGAAAATATAAAACTTTTAGTCGCCTGATCGACCGTGGGAACTTGTAACGATGGATCAGAGAATACTTTCACAAACTTCCTCCTCGTCTCTTCTTCCCTTTTTCTTCCCGCTCCTCTTCCTCTCCGTTCGGCGGCGCTTTCTCCCAACCGTTTGTGTTCTTTGGCACCAATCGAGCTCCATTGTGAGCGGCGCTCCAGAAGTAGGGCTGGCCGATCGATGCGGTCGATGTGCGCGGCTAATTTTAGCGGCTGTTGGTTTTTCCACGGGCCGGAGGTTCTGCTGCTGCTGCACAACGATTCAGCCTCCTGGAAACAGAGCAGCTCCACCAGAGCCCGGTTTACATAACGGAGGTCATGGGGTCGAAGCCCACCTCATGCTCATGTCGCTCTGTTGGTGTGAACATCAGGCTGAGTCCAAACTGTAAAGCTGTGTGGAAAGATTCCACTCCTATAGGTCGTGAAGTTTAATCTGTAAAGCTGTGAGTTAGTTTTTCTTAAATTAATTGATACACACCTAGATGTAGTATTATTGACTATTTAAAGTCCGAACCATGAAATAATTGCCAGAAAAATGAATTTTTTTCCGGAAAATAAGGTTTTAAATGAAACTTTCTGATGAATTTGTTCAAGAAATGTGTATAATTATGGCAAAATCCAGAATGTTTTTTACATGGAAACTGCAGATGCCTGTTTTATCTGGAAAAACATCAACTTTATGATGTAGGAGCATCAAAAACATGAAAGTTCAAGTGAATTAAATACGATACACGTGGCTTTAAAGGGGTTAAAGGTCATCAGTTCTGATTCTCCAGATTTCTGTCGGTCCTTTAAGTGTTGCTGAGATTAACAAAACCAAAACTAGATGAATCTAAAAGCTGAAGAGGGTTTGAAACCCCTGAAAGTCTCCTGCAGCAACTGATGTTAAAGAACATGCTGACCCCACACACACACACACACACAGAGACTCAGACACACCCTTTCGCCGTCCTCCCCTCCATTCATCCTGCTGCTGTTCATCTGTGCTGTATGTTTGACCTTTGACCCATCATCATGCTATTGTCCAGCAGGCCGAGGCCACCCCGCCCTCCTCTCCCATAATCCCTGTGATCCCCGTCTCTCCAATCGCAGCCGAGGCCGCCGTCATCCCTCCAGCGCCACAGGTTTCTTTTTTTTTTCTCTTTATTTTCCTCCTCTTGTCTTTCACTTCGCTCCATCCATCTCTAGAGTTTGTCTCTTCATGTTCGATTAGCTCGCGTTAGCGTTAGCGTCGACCTTCCAGCTGCGGCCCCACATGACTATTAGGAGCCCATCTGGCTCCGACAGGGCAGAAACCGAGCTAGCGATAAAGAAGTGAGCTCAGATTGACGTTAAAGCTAGACGAAGAAGCACCGTCCTCCGTTTGATTCTCGGCTTCATGCTTCAGCGTTGCGTCTTCTGTGTACGTAGCTCCGCTCTAACCTTTAACCCCTCTGCGGTAGGACCGCCCCCCCAGACGCTGCTCAGCTGTTTCCTCTGACGCTGCCGTGTTTCCTCTCTCTCTCTACAGGCCAACCCTCCTCCCGTGGTGGTCAACACCGACAGCCTGGACGCGCCTCCATACGTGAGTCCAAAATGCATCAATTCCAACATTTTTTTGTTTGTTTTTACCGACTGCTCACCTTTATGGTCTGTCCTGAAACCGTCGCTAATGCTAACAGGATCGCTAGAAGCCTACATTTTCACAAAACCTAAAAATCATTTAACCAGATTTTTTTATTTCTGATCGTAAATAAAACAAAAAAATAAAAATAAAAACAAATATAAAAATAATATAATTATAATATAATAATATAAAATAAATATATATATTATAATATATATTATATATATATATATAATATATATATAAAAAAATAAAACTGTCGGCTTGGTAAAGAAGTTTTGCCTCCGATTTCTTCAATAACTTTTCAAATGATGTGGTATTTTTAGAAACGAGGGAACGTTCCATCGTCTGAAAGCCCCTCTGATTCGTTCTTGGACGGCGTTCTGGTCGCTCTGTCGTTTCGGTCACATGACAGGTTGATTAATCAGCTGATCAATGTGTTTGTGTGCAGGTGAACGGGGCGGAGGCCGACTATGAATACGAGGAGATCACACTGGAGAGGGTAAGAATCACAGGCGTCAGTTAGCGCCATTATCGCCCGCAAACCGGTGGATAGTTGGCGTGACTTTGAATTCTAGGATGTACTTTCTCTGCGGTGCTTTTAATCCGGAGGGGCCCGACCGTCTTTTCATGTGTGAAAAGTCTGGAAATAAATCAACTTCGTTAAACAAAAAACTTTGTTTTTGATCAGCTTCAATCCGCCTTCGGTGACATTTATTTTTATAATCTTCCTCTTTTTCTTTCGTGTCCTAATTCGGCCGTGATTCTTCGAGTGTAAATGTTGATCAGTGCAGCGTGAATAAGAGACGTTTCTGCCAGCTGAGACTCAAAACTGTCTGCAGGCTGATCGGGTTAAAGTAACACATCCCAGAATGACGGTTACCGTGTTTTGTGGACTAGAAGCTGCCACTTTTTTCACACAATCGCAAAACAGACGAGATAATACGGCAAAGAAGACGCTCCCGTGGTTTGATTGTGTTTCTAATGAATATCATTCACATCTATTTATGACAGAAAACATGCAAAGAAAGTCGCATGACGCAGCTTTTAAGTTAAAGGTAATCAAAGTAGGAAAACTGCTACATGTTAGCTTAGAATCAATGAACTGATGGCGAGACGTTGGAGACGTCAGTGTTGTTTTTAGTGTCGTGTTTCAGGCAGTTTGGAAAAAAATTAAAATGTTTAAAAGTCTTCCTGTGTAATTATCTCTTGTTATGACAACTCGACGGCTGCGGCTTAAATTCAAGTGCCCCCAATAATCCAGAAATTACGGTAACTCGTCGCTGCGTCGCCTCCATGTTGATAGACGGGATGAATGTTGAGTTCTTTGGTCTAGTTTTTAAAAAATTGGCATAAAATGAATCAAAACCTGCATGGAATCAATCTGATTAAAAAGATGCCACGCCCCCTTTTGTATATGTAACTGTAGCATCTTTGCTAGCATGTTAGCATACATACTGAGTTAGCTCTACGGCCCTGACGTTAACTCGTGTTTCCGTCCTGGATTCCAGGGTAACTCCGGCCTGGGCTTCAGCATCGCGGGGGGCACCGACAACCCCCACATCGGCGAAGACCCGAGCATCTTCATCACCAAAGTCATCCCCGGAGGAGCGGCCGCTCAGGACGGAAGGCTCAGGTTCGTCCCCCCCACCCCGCTGTCTTTCAGCGTCTCATTCATAATGCAGCCGCCGCGGTCGGGCACACCTGATCCAGGAGGAGGAGGAGCGAAGGTTTCAGGTTGACGCTAACTTGAACCCCGACGTTCGTCAGCGATGCTCAGATCAGTTACAAACGATGACAAAACGGGAGTTTTAAAACCCGTCCTTCCAAATCCTTTAGTCGATTGTCTCTTCGTTTCAGGGTCAACGACGTCATCCTGAGGGTGAACGAGGCGGACGTCCGCGACGTGACCCACAGCCGGGCAGTGGAGGCGCTGAAGGAGGCCGGCTCGCTTGTGCGTCTCTACGTCCGCCGGAGGAAACCGGTGTCCGAGAAGGTGATGGAGCTGAAGCTGGTGAAAGGACCCAAAGGTGACAGAAGCTTCATCCAGACGCAAATCGGCTGACGTTTGCGAGCGCTTCCATTTCCAACGCCCCCTCCTCTCTATCGCCGCCCCAGGCCTCGGCTTCAGCATAGCGGGCGGAGTCGGGAACCAGCACATCCCGGGCGACAACAGCATCTACGTGACCAAGATCATCGAAGGTGGAGCCGCTCACAAAGACGGGAGGCTGCAGATCGGAGACAAGCTGCTGGCTGTAAGACGTGTTAAACACATGGAGGGGGGGGGGTTAAAAATCACACTTTTATCGTCACGTGTTCGCCATTTTTTCCCCCGCGTGGGTGACGTTCTCCGCTCTGCTCAGGTGAACAGCGCCTGTCTGGAGGAGGTGAGCCACGAACACGCCGTCACTGCCTTGAAAAACACTCCCGACGTGGTCTACTTGAAAGTGGCGAAACCCAACAGTGTCTTCATGAACGACAGCTTCTCCCCGCCCGATCTCACCAACTGTGAGTGACGCCTCTTCGTTTTCGTTTCGTACGTAATGTCTCCATCTGTCGGGTTCTGGCTCCGCAAAGCAGGCGGCGCCCCTCACCGGGGTTAACGTGTAGATTCTTTATTAATCCTGCTGACAAACCAACGGCACTGAAAACAGAAGCTCATCAGCATAGAGTCGACACCTCGTCTTCCTGTAACCAATCAGCTGCCAGCGCTTCGTAGCTAATAAAATAAATCTCCTTCGTCGAACTTTCTCCAACGCACCGGACATTTATCTGTGTTTTCTTCCTGTTCTTGACTTCTCCCATGATGCTTTGCTCAGAGCAACACCGTGTGACCTTTGACACACGCAGACTTTGTTGCGTCCGCAACTTCCTCTGATTCTCCATCCTCCGTTCCTTAACTTGATCAGTCATCATGACGATAAATTCCGTGATTAGAAGCCTGAAAGTGGCTCCTCACTTCCTCACGCCGCCGTGACAAAGTAGTTCCTCTGCGGGGAGGGTGGGGGTGGGTTAGGGTTAGCGTCACTCGTTTGTTTCCATGTCGTGACCCGACTCGTCCTGTGTGTCCGTTTCAGCGTACTCACACCACATGGAGAACCATATCAGCCCCCCCAACTTCCTGGGTCAGACACTGCCTCCGCCGGCGTCCTCGGGACGCTACTCCCCCACGCCAAAGAGCATGCTGGGAGACGACGACGTCACGCGGTGAGGAGGATGAGACGTAAACCATCAAAGATATTGTTAAACGGTTGTGATGATGTTTGCGTCACATTTGACGTTTCTAGAAAGAAGTAAAACAGTCTACAATCTGCCTACAAACTGTAACATGTGACAGGAAGTGACATCATCATCCAGATTCATCTAGAATTGATTCGATATTTCCGATCATCTCTTGTGATATTTTCTCAAACGCTTGTCAAAGTTTACCTGCATCAGATGATGACATCATCTAGAGTCCCTGAACGTCATGTGACCTCAGGATGACTGACAGCTGTGTGTGTGAGGTCACATGACCTCAGGATGATGATTGACAGCCGTGTTGGGCCAACAGGGAGCCCAGGAAGGTGGTGCTCCACCGCGGAGCGACGGGATTGGGCTTCAACATCGTGGGTGGGGAGGACGGCGAGGGCATCTTCATCTCCTTCATCCTCGCCGGAGGACCGGCGGATCTCTGCGGCGAGCTGCGGAAAGGAGACCGACTCGTTTCTGTACGTTAAACGCTTCCAAAGAAACAGTTCGTCATCGCTTCGTTCGATGTTCTATCCTGATCGCGTCCGTTTCGTTTTTCCAGGTGAACGGGGTCGACCTCCGTAACGCCACCCACGAACAGGCCGCCGCCACGCTGAAGAACGCCGGGCAGACTGTGACCATCATCGCCCACTACAGACCAGAGGGTGAGACGCCCTGGACACGCCCACAGACACGTCACGTGACCTTATAAACTCTCATTATAAAACAAATCTTGTAGTTTCTAGTCTGTCCCTGGAAAACTGGTGCATTCCTGGAAATCTTTGAAGCTTTCCAGGCCTTGAAAGGTCGTTCCAAAACCCGTGACTTCCTGTTGGGTCTTCCCCTTTCAGAGTACGGCCGCTTCGAGGCCAAGATCCACGACCTGAGGGAGCAGATGATGAACAGCAGCATCAGCTCCGGGTCCGGGTCCCTGAGGACGAGTCAGAAGAGGTCGCTGTACGTCAGGTGAGGTCGCCGCCGCCCGCTGAGGCATCCTGGGAGGTCACTGGGTTGAATTAACCCCGTGTGTGTGTGTGGCAGAGCGCTGTTCGACTACGACAGAACCAGAGACTCCGGTTTGCCCAGTCAGGGCCTCAACTTTAAGTTCGGGGACATCCTCCACGTGGTGAACGCCTCCGACGACGAGTGGTGGCAGGCCAGGCAGCTGACGTCCCAGGGGGAGGTGGAGGAGGTGGGGGTCATCCCCAGCAAGAGACGGTCAGTAGCTTTTTTGGCCCCTGATTGGGTGGTCGTCTAGAGTCAGTGTTAGCCTCGTAGGGCTAGCGTTGGCGTGTTTCTGAAGCCTGAAAACTCCTCTTAACGAAAAGAAATGTTTAAGATGTTGTTGTTGTTAGGAGTGAACAGTCGGCCAAACATTTGAAAGCAGTAATGAAACCGCCACAGAATGACCTCTGACCTTTGACCTCTGACCTCAGGGTAGAGAAGAAGGAGAGAGCGAGATTAAAGACGGTGAAGTTTAACGCCAAGTCTCGCGACAGGGGGGTGAGTGTTTGACGCCTACAAGAGTTCTGGTAGACACACACACACACACACACACTGCGTTCATGCCGGTCCCCGTCCCATGATGCCTTGTGTGAATTATGGTAGGAGGAGTGAGCGATGCGTTCCCGACCTCGTCAAACAGGAGTCCTATTAGAAACGCTAGCGAGCTTAGTTTTACCCTCAATCCGTCCTACTTTACTCACTCGGTGCCTTCTGGGAGAAAGCAGAAGCCCCCCCCCCCCGGACCTCCTTTTGACCAAGGTAGAGGTTCTTATTTTCATGTATAGTCTTCAAATTGACCGTTAAAGTTCTTCCTTTAGCCTGGACTGCGTTCGTCTAGCAGTCGGTATGTTAGCATCTTCAGAACACAGAGCGCTTATAGATGTAACTAATAAATGTAACTCATTGTAATGTAAAATAACTACTCCTTAATGTTAAATAACTCTGAGTTTATTACTTATTCAAGTTACAAACATTCCAGTTACACAGAAAAAATTTTTTTGTTTGTTTCTCTTTTCTAACATAAATCCTTGTAATTTGTCAGGTTATTAAACCCACAGAACTCCATCAATCAAGGATCAAACTATCAATAAAGAAAAATAACATCAGACACAAGTGAACTTTGTTCGAAACGTTTTTGTCATTTAAATTGAGCTTGATTACTGCATTGTGGGAAATGTAGTTTTTGGTCAAAGCACACTTTTGACCTATTTGTCAAAAAAAATGAACTTACTTAAATAAATAAAATGTCCAGGGAAAAAAAGGGGAAAAAACCCAAAACTTAAATAAATAAATAAGTTATGAACATGTCCGGAAAAAATAAAATTAATAAATAGATAACATATCCGGGGGGAAAAAGAAAAAAAATAAGAACGTAATTAATAAATAACATGTCAAAAAATTAAAAATAAATAAATAACATGTCCACAAAATTTAAATAAAAAAATGAAAATTTATTTTAGGACGCTGACCTTTTATGCTCTCGTGGGCCACATGAAATGATGTGGAGGGCCACATTTGGCCCCCAGGCCTTGAGTTTGACACATGTGCTCTAGGCGTTCAGTTATCATCGCTCCAGGTGAGACGCTGCTAACTCACGTTAAACACACCTGTGAGTGTGAACACCGTTCGATCGTCGATTCAAACCCACTCCTCCCTGACCGTTAGCTTAGCTCAGCTAACGCTACGCTACCCAAATACCCATAATTCACATGGGAACCGGCTCCTCGGATCTTCTTTTCAAACAGCATCAGTGTGATTTGTTGTGCATGTTGTGACCTGTTTGCACTAACGTGTGACCGTCTGAGCCGCTAACCAGCATGTCGACCCCCACCAGCGTCTCAGCAGCCGAACCGCAGCAGCGCCCCCCTCCCCGCCATCTTTAAACGTGTGCCACTTTAACTCGCGTCGCCCGAACGCCCGGCGCCGCCCACTAACTCACCCGACTGACGCGGGAGGGTGGGGGGAGGGGACGGCGTGCATGACCCCCCTCCCCCTGATCCTGTCCTCCCTACTTATAGAGAAAGAAACGCTTGACATTGACGTCTGCTGCTCACAGAAACCTTCCTCCTCTTCCTCTTCATCACTCACCTGTCTCACCCCCCCCATCATAAACCTGCCATTTAACAGTCAGAAGCGCAGCATGTGACCTGATGATGTCATAAAACACGCCACTTAAGTTAAACGCTAAATTTGGATTTACTTCAAAATTAAAGCATGAAGGGTAAAACTATACTAATCAATTCAAAATAAAAGCATGAAGAGAAAAACTGCACTAATCAATAGTTTGATTATGCTATTAATCTGATCTCATCTGAGCTGCCAAAATTTTAGAACTTTTATTTTTTTTAAAGTTATTTAAAAAATGCATAATTTGTACATACAAATTATAAAATTATTTTTAAAAAATATTTTAACAATTTTTTTTATTTTTTATTTTTTTTTGCCGTTTTAAGTTTTTGTTCGTGGTCGCAAGATTTAAGTTCTCACTCACAGCCACTAGGTTTAAATTTCATGACGTCGTCTGACGCCAACAACGTCTCTGCTTCAAATTGTAACAGGCCCCGCCCACAGCCTGGTGATTGGCTCTCCACTTGCTGCGATGTCATCTTAATTTTTAACACGTTTTCATTTTCAAATTTATATTTCAAATTTATTTCCGAATTTTGGATTCATCACAGTGGAGGCAGACGCAACGCCTTTCCAGATTTTCGCGCGGTGAACGTCTGTCTCGACTTGAAAGTGGCTCAACTTCCTGTTTCTGGACTTCCTGTCTCTGCACGTCGTCTGCATGTTCTCTCGCTCTAATCTGTGCTGCCTTCACTGTCACTAAGTAAAACCCAGCATCGATCCAGTCAGAACCAGGATGTTCGGACTGGTTTCGTTGTGCTCATACTGGTCTCCTGTTTTACATCTGAGGCTTTTATTGTGAAACATTTGTAGGAACTTCCTGTTAAACTTGGAATTTCCTGTTGCCAAGTTGGACCAAATTTTGCCAAATCCAAAAGTTTTCCTGAACCTGCTCTTACCCAAAAATTCGTCTAGAGAACCTCCAGGCTCTCAGTGGGCGGTCCCTTGTTTCTGATTGGCTAATCCATCCTGATAAAGCGTTAGCTTTAGCTGCTAACTAATCACATTTAGCTCAGCTAATTTATCACATGTGCTTTTCCAGAGCTTTAAACTGACCCGAACACAGCGGCCTTCCTCCTTATCAGACATCAGACGTGTTGCCTGCCGGCAGCCATTTTTGTAGTTCCTGCTCAGATAATTGTAGTCCAAGCTGCCGTTTCATTTCTTCTTGTGATTGTGTTCATTTTAATGTGCCTGTTAGCCACTAGCCGTAGCCTCACTGTGCAAACCGACATCAGACGCCCCCTCTTCCTCCTCTGTTTGACTTCATCACCCCTCCTCCTCCTCCTCCTCCTCTTCATCCTCTTCATCCTCAGCAGTCTCTCAATGACAAGCGTAAAAAGAACCTCTTTTCCCGAAAGTTTCCGTTCTACAAGAGCAAAGACGCGAGCGAGCAGGAGACCAGCGACGTCGACCGTAAGTACTGGCGTGACGCGGAGGCGGGAAGGGGGCGGGGCGGTCTGTCTGAGAGACGATTGGTCGGCGACCGGAAGAGAGGTCAGCTGGTGGCGGCGCGTTAGTCCGCCTGTAGTCACGACAACGGGGCCGGGCCAAAAACCGATCGGAAATGAGTTTGAACATTTCCATTGGACTGTGAGTCCCTTCATCTTCCTCCTCTTCCTCTATGGAGCCAACATGGCCGCCCCGTTGCCGTGCCGACCGGCGGCGTCCCCCTCTGCGCTCTCCGTCCGGCGCTTTATCTCAGTAATTTTGTGTTTCTTGTGGTTGTTTTCTCCTTGTTGTCTCGGCTCCACCGACCTCAGGACAACAATGACGACATGCTGCCCAAAGGCCACAGTAAGTCCCCCCCTGAACCCCCCCAGAAAACTCCCATCAGCCCCCTCGTCTCCACCGGGATCCTCCTTTAAAACACTCTGCTATAAAAAAACAAAACCAAACCAAACTGCTTTATTATCAATGATAGAAACGCTCTGTTTTTATTGGTTCATTGATGTGAATATTTTTATTTTTGATGTTTTTTAAACATTCACCCTGTTTCTGATGTGTGTATGACGGAACCGTTCCCCGTCAACACGATCTTTAAATTATGGGGGCAAATTTGCAGTTTAATCTGGTCCAGATTTATCAGGTTTTCATGCTTTTATCGTGAGCTGATGAGCCATACAATGAAGTTATGGGAAAGAGTAGTGGAAGCTAGACTGAGGGCAGAAGTGAGCATTTGTGAGCAGCAGTATGGTTTCATGCCAAAAAAGAGTTCTACAGATGGAGGCAACTGATTCGCTGTGGCGACCCCTGAAGGGAAAAGCCGAAAGGAAAAGAAGAAGATGCTTTTATTGTGAAAGGTTTGATCAGATCCGCAGTTTTTGTCGTTTCCTGCAACTGAAAGTCAAACTTGAGAATTAGTGGGAGGTTCCCGGTGGACGCGTCACCTTCTTCCTTCTCCTCTCTTTCTACTTCCTGTCTGTCACGTCCTCTAGATCGGTGCTCCTCTTCTCCCTCTTCTGTCTTCACCATCCATCCGTTCTCCTCCGTCCACCTTTCAGTCTGTCTCAGCGTTTCGGGGGGAGACGTCATCCGAGGTCGCCACGCCTGGAAATCCGCCTGGGAGACGTTTTCTTTGATCATCAATAAAAATGTTCATGTAATCTTTTTTTTTTTTAAGGAGGAGAGACGACGTCTCGGTGGAAACGTTTGGAGATCTGAGCAGATTAAATAATGAACAACAGATTTTTGTCTTTGCACATTAAGAAAACAGCGCGTCCAAAAACTACGATCCAGTCATTTGAAATTCAGGAAGGAAAACATTTTTACTTCATGGAGCCACGAGAATTTAATGGAAGAAAAAAGGAAATAAAAATCTTCTTCCTGTTTTCCTCTGGTCACATGACGCTCGAGTGCTAATGGTTTTAGCGCAGCTAGCTAAAATGTTTTAACATCAGAAACTTTGTGTGACCGAACTTTCATTTTCCTTTAAAGCTGACTTGTATCTTCCTGATCAGAAACCTACCCATAATGCAATCTGTTGTTACGTTCAGACCAGCAATCGATCGGTGAACAGTTGATTCATTTCCTGTCGGTGACAGAAGTTGATTGAGATGACTGATCTGATCGATAGAAGTATAATCATATTGTATTGGTTGATCCAGACGTGATGCTGCTGAGCGGGTTTGTGTTGCTGTTGAGGAGCAAAGCATTGTGGGAAGTCCTCCCGGCTGACGCTGTGATGTTTTGTTGTTGTTCCAGAACACGTGACGTCAAACGCCAGCGATAGCGAGAGTAGCTACCGTAAGTGTGACCGTCGCCGCTGCCTGACAGGAAACACTAACCCTCGCTTCCTGATTGGCCAATAACAGCATGAGCTCACACACACACACACACACACACACACACACAGCTGCTGCATGAGTGTCGTAGTAACGTTGGTTTTGTGCGTCTGGCGTTCGTTTAAACGATAAACGGTCGAGCTCCGCCTCCACCTTGGGTCTAGCTCCGCCTCCTGGGGGCCACGCCCGAACCTTTCGCTGACTCGGCGGATAGAGACGACAGTCTGGTTGTTGGTTTGACGGATGACGGACCCTCAACGAGTCGGTTTGTGAGGGCGAGGCGTGGTTGGTCACGTTAGGAGCTATCGGGGGGGGGGGTGTCGTCTCTCTTCGTCACTCGACCTTCATCCGTCTGATCCCGTCGGTTGAACTCATCCGACCGTCGTTTTCTGACGCCTTTCTGTGTGTGTGCAGGTGGGCAGGAGGAGTACGTCCTGTCGTACGAGCCCGTCGTCCAGCAGGAAGGTGAGACACACACACACACACACACACACTCTCTGATCGTCATTGGTTCTGATCACTTCCTGTCTCCACCCCCCCCCCCTCTCTGACAGTCAACTACACCCGTCCCGTCATCATCCTCGGCCCGATGAAGGACCGCATCAATGACGACCTCATCTCTGAATTCCCCGATAAGTTCGGGTCGTGCGTTCCTCGTAGGTTTAACCCCATAGCAGGTTTGATCGGGTTCACGTTGAATCCAGATTAACCCCCCCCCCCTCTCTCACAGACACGACGCGGCCCAAGCGGGATTACGAGGTGGACGGCAGGGATTACCACTTCGTGGTGTCCCGGGAGCAGATGGAGAAGGACATCCAGGACCACCGCTTCATCGAGGCGGGCCAGTACAACAACCACCTGTACGGAACCAGCGTCCAGTCGGTGCGGGAGGTGGCCGAGAAGGTACCGGAACCGGGTTCTGGTAGGGTGGGGGCCGCCGCAGTTCCGTGGGAGGTTAATAACAGGAAGTGCTTTTCTTCTGTGGTGTCCAGGGCAAACACTGCATCCTGGACGTGTCGGGGAACGCCATCAGGAGGCTGCAGCTGGCGCTGCTGCACCCCATCGCCATCTTCATCAAGCCCAAGTCTGTGGAGAACATCATGTGAGACACACACACACACACACACACACACCAGGGGGAACGCAGACGGCGTTTGGTCATGTGACGTTTGTTCCTGCAGGGAGATGAACAAACGTCTGACGGACGAGCAGGGCAGGAAGACGTTCGACAGAGCCGCCAAACTGGAGCAGGAGTTCACCGAGCACTTCACAGGTGGGCGGGGCAGCTAGAGGCCACACCCACGCACATGTCACGCCCCCCACAGGGGGTTTAGTCTCTGATCCTCTGGTTTAGTTAATCTGGTTCAGTCTCTGATCCTCTGGTTTAGTTAATCTGGTTCAATCTCTGATCCTGTGGTTTAGTTAATCTGGTTCAGTCTCTGATCCTCTAGTTTAGTTAATCTGGTTCAATTTCTGATCCTCTGGTTTAGTTAATCTGGTTTAGTCTCTAATCCTCTGGTTTAGTTAATCTGGTTTAGTCTCTGATCCTCTGGTTTAGTTAATCTGGTTCAATTTCTGATCCTCTGGTTTAGTTAATCTGGTTCAGTCTCTGATCCTTTGGTTCAGTTAATCGGGTTTAGTCTCTGATCCTCTGGTTTAGTTAATCTGGTTTAGTCTCTGATCCTCTGGTTCAGTCTCTGATCCTCTAGTTTAGTTAATCGGGTTTAGTCTGTGATCCTCTGGTTTAGTTAATCTCGTTCAGTCTCAAATCCTCTGATTTAGTTTAGTCTCTGATCCTCTGGTTTAGTCTCTGATCCTCTGGTTTAGTTAATCTGGTTTAGTCTCTAATCCTCTGGTTTAGTTAATCTGGTTCAGTCTCTGATCTTCTGGTTTCGTTAATTGGGTTTAGTCTCTGATCCTCTGATTTAGTCTCTAATTCTGTGGTTTAGTTAATCTGGTTTAGCTCCTCTGGTTTACTTCCTAGTTCCACTGGTTAACTTCCTAGTTCCACTGGTTTAGTTAATATGGTTTAGTCTCTAATCCTCTGGTATAGTTAGTCTGGTTTAGTCTCTGATCCTCTGGTTTAGTTAATTGGGTTAGTCTCTGATCCTCTGGTTTAGTCTCTGATCCTCTGGTTTAGTTAATCTGGTTTAGTCTCTAATCCTCTGGTATAGTTAGTCTGGTTTAGTCTCTGATCCTCTAGTTTAGTTAATCGGGTTTAGTCTGTGATCCTCTGGTTTAGTTAATCTCGTTCAGTCTCAAATCCTCTGATTTAGTTTAGTCTCTGATCCTCTGGTTTAGTCTCTGATCCTCTGGTTTAGTCTCTGATCCTCTGGTTTAGTCTCTGATCCTCTGGTTTAGTTAATCTGGTTTAGTCTCTAATCCTCTGGTTTAGTTAATCTGGTTCAGTCTCTGATCTTCTGGTTTCGTTAATTGGGTTTAGTCTCTGATCCTCTGATTTAGTCTCTAATTCTGTGGTTTAGTTAATCTGGTTTAGCTCCTCTGGTTTACTTCCTAGTTCCACTGGTTAACTTCCTAGTTCCACTGGTTTAGTTAATATGGTTTAGTCTCTAATCCTCTGGTATAGTTAGTCTGGTTTAGTCTCTGATCCTCTGGTTTAGTTAATTGGGTTAGTCTCTGATCCTCTGGTTTAGTCTCTGATCCTCTGGTTTAGTTAATCTGGTTTAGTCTCTAATCCTCTGGTATAGTTCGTCTGGTTTAGTCTCTGATCCTCTGGTTTAGTTAATCTGGTTTAGTCTCTGATCCTCTGGTTTAGTTAATCTGGTTTAGCTCTTCTGGTTCACTTCCTGGTTCCACTGGTTTACTTCCTAGTTCCACTGGTTTGGTTCTACTGGTTTGGTCCCGGTTCCTGGTGTTGGGTCCGGCCCGCCTCAGCCCCAGTCTCACCCGTGTCCCCCGTGTCCCCCTCCCTGCAGCCATCGTTCAGGGCGACACGCTGGAGGAGATCTACGATCAGGTGAAGCAGATCATCGAGGAGCAGTCGGGTCCGTTCATCTGGGTCCAGTCCAAGGAGAAGTTATGAAGCCCCGCCTCCTCACATCCACTTAGTTTGAGTTTGAAAACTCGACCTGCAGACGGCAGCCTCACCCTTCCTCACCCCTCCTCTTCCTCGATCAACACGGCCACATTTTTTAGTTTTTGTCCCTCATTGGTTTAAAGCACACAGACGTTTGATGACATCACAACACGGTACCGCTCCTTAATGTTTAAGGGAGAAGAAGACGCGTCCGTGGAGGAGGCGGGAACAAACGTACGACTTGACCCTTTCTGTTGTCTGTGGGTTTTTCCCCCTGGGTTCGTCTTGTCAGGCTGATGACGGACAGTTTCTCAGGCAGCGGCGGTGGAGACTCAACACGCAGAACTTTGCACGTTAAAGCTTTAACAGCATGTCATTCAACAGCCCCTTCATTACCCATAATCCCCTCCTCCTCAGCGTCCGACACGTTTTTCCTTTCTACTCTGTTTGATTTTCCTTCGGCTGCTGCAGGATGTTTGTGTGGACGTCCTGCAGGTTCCTGCTCTGCTGCTGGGGGGCGCCGTGGAGCTCGGTGACGTCAGCTGGTCGCTAAAACACGTTCGTTCTCACCTCAGGATGTTTACGATGAGGTCAAAGCTGTTATTTCTTCACCTCCGTTTGTTTTTCTTCTCAACTCGTTTATGTCGGAACAGATTGTCGTTTTCTCGGAGGACAAAAAATCCAGATAGAAAAGTCACTCACTTGTTACCATAGAAACGGTTTAAATTTCAGTTATACAACAATTAAAAAGGAAAAACTCTGAATTATTAAATACAATTTAAAGAAAATGATCTCAAAATACCAGAAAATTATTAGTTTTACAAGAAAATTAAAGCAATCTAAAGTTAGTAGAAAATCTCGTAATTAATCAACATGAATAAGAAACTAATAACACAAAATTGATCTTTCGTTTTAAAAACAAAAATCAAGATTTCAGAATTTTCTTACAGATTAAAGATACGTTAAATTAGACGTCTGATCAAAGGAACTCAAACACAAGGAAACACTAATAATTTAAATTTAATTATGAATTATTACATAAAAAATTATAATCAAATTTCATATTTAATAGAAAATTATCTTCTAACTATTAGAAAATTGCCTTTTGTTGCACAAAACTTACATAAACCTTAGAACTTGTTTTTTGTATGCTGGACAAAATCTTTTGTTAAAGTCATAAAACTACCAAAATTGATCAGCGATCAGTTTTCTTCATGACAACAAAACTGATCGCTGATCAAACACCGTCGTCTGTTAATCTTGAAGATTTTAGTTTTTTTTGCCTTAGCGACCCGATGAGAAGAGATTGTGTTAGTCTTCATCCTGATTGGTCACCTGAGCGGCGCCCCCTCCCCCCACCGGAGCCGAACCCGTCAGGCGTCCGTCAGTGTCTTACCTTGAAGAGACGTGATTGGATCCTGGAGCCGTCCTCCAGGTGTGGACAGACCAGAACTGTCTGAGATTCTGATATTTAACCTTTGGGTAAACTGCCTATTTTGTTATAATAAAGTCTATATTGAAGTTGAGCTCTACGCCGACGACACGATTTATTTTCTCTGCATTGTTAATCGTATACGATAGAAAGTATAAAGATATTTGAATATATATATATTTTTCTTTTTTCTTTGATCACCTCCTCCTCTGTCTTTTAATTTTCTTTTCTAAGCATAATAAAAACTTAACAAGAAACTTCTGTCTCTGTCCACAGTCTGAATTGTAGAAAAGTACTTTAATGTTTGCTATTTTTGTTGATAAAGTTAAGTTAATATTTCTAAAAAAAATACTTGTAAATACTTCTACTTTGACTTCAAGTACCCCAATTATTTTTTTAATCTTTATTAAATTTTATGACCACTTTAATTCCTTTTAATCCTATAGTTTTAACCTGGAATTTTTCTTAATTACAAAAAAAATTACACTTAAATTTTCTCGACATATATTCGTATTTAAAAACACAGAAACGGGTTCAAAATAAACGTCTCACTGCAGCTTTTAATCTGAAAGTACGTGACAAAAGACGTCACTTCCGCGTACGTCTGCTTTGCCGGGACACGTCTCTAACGTGAAGTCCTCCCCAGGTGTCTTCTTTCCGGCTTCAGTTCTCTCTCCTCCGGCGGACAAACTGACAGGCCGGGACGTTTTCCGGTTGGCCCCCGGGGGCCCCTGGCGGCTGGCCGCGCCCGCATCAGAGCCTGGACGGTGAGCCGCGCCGCGCTGCGCACCGGAAGAGACTCCGACAGGTTCTCCACCACTCTGGCATTTTTAATCACAGAAGACAGGAAGTACCTGAAGATCATGATGACGTCATTCACACCTGCGCGAGAATGAGTCGGTCAGAGGAGGCGGGAAAAAAACCCCGGAAACAACCGATGGAAACGGGCGACGTCTGCTGGACTCACCTGTTGTGTCAAGAACCAGAATAACGGAAGTTGTGATTACCTTTCAAAATAAAAGCTAAAAATTATTTCCTGGGGGAAAGAACTCCCCATTTCAGATTTTATTTCATGGCCACTCTTATGTAGTAAATAAAAACAAAACTGTTTTGCATAAAACACAAGATTGGATAAAAATAAATTTCAGTGAGACTTAAGAGTACAGCTAAAAGATGTAATACGCCTATTGACCACAGGAGGGCAGTGTTACCATACGTGTATGTGTTCATGTCCGGTGGTCGCTCAAAATAAAAGCATCAAACGAACAGGAAATATATTTGTTTCAATTTCACGAGAAAAGTACGACCAAAAACTGGTGACGAGTTTTTGATGTTTTTACGTCATTTTTGAACGATTGTTAAATTTCAAAATAAATACGTGTAGGTAGTTTTAAGTGAGGAGAGTCATAAAGTCGCAAAATGTATTAGATTCTTGTATAAAAGTGTTGAAGTTGTGGGTGAAATCTGCTGGTGAAAACCAAGAAGAAGGTTCAGACGTCTTCAAATTAAATAGAATTGCTTCTCAACCTGGTTACGTAAACGTTTTGATCAGGCCTCCTCCGACTTGTGGTAACTTCGGGATGCGTTGCATTTCTTCTTCCACAGTGAAGATGGAGAGGAGGAAAGCAGAGATCTGAGGTTATAGGTTCAAATCCCAAGTGGACACCCACTTTCTTCAGGTTTGTAGGTAATAGTAGCAAAAAAAAGTAGGATCGAGTCTTTGGGAAGAAGAACCTGTAAATTGTTAAATAGAAAAGAAAAACTGCTGAACCAGAAAGTATTGACTCACAGAATTTTGTTAATATTTTATAATATACAACAGAAAAATAAACAGTTCAAGTCCAATATGTATAGAAAACTCAATCGTTCCAGACTGTTCCCGTGATCTTATGATCATAAAACATAAACATATATACATTATTCAACTATCGGTGTGCACAACACTGTTGTGTCAAGAAACGTGAAGGAAGAAGAAGGAAAGTAAAAGATCACATAGCATTTTGTGAATGTTTTGTCGTTCGTGTATGGCATTTCTGTTTTTACGGATCAGTCTGGTTTCAGATGCTGACATTTCTGCATCCTCCCCTTCGGTTCCTTCACAGACCACACTGAGATCTTCTCCATCAAACTTCATTTTCTGTTTGACGGCCTAAATGTGACTAAGCTGGACTCGGGTCAAGGCCAGACAGTCGGTCCTTTGGACAACTTTTGAAACGCTTTATTGTTCATGCAGCCGTAGACGTTTGTGTGTGCATGTGTGTGTGCGTGTGTGTGTGTGTGTGTGTGTGTGTGTGTGTGTGTGTGTGTGTGTGTGTGTGTGTGTGTGTGTGTGTGTGTGTGTGTGTGAGCTGAGCCATGCTGTCAGCGGGGCGTCGTGCAGCCGTCATTATTCTGTCGACACGCCTTGTACGGTAACTCAGCCTCTGCAAGTGTGTGTGTGTGTGTGTGTGTGTGTGTGTGTGTGCTTTTGTGGCCTGCTGCCAACCACACGGCGCCACTTTATGAGTGCACTGATTTCACCTCCAAACACTGTGAGCATTCATTAGCCTTAGCATGCAGTGTGTTTTCCAGTCATGTGAAAGAGAAAGTTTAGCAGAGAGCTAGATGACGGCGCAACTTTAAGTCTGCATGACGGTAATTTCAGCCATATTTAAAAGGTGCTATTCAAGTTTCTGTAGGGTGTCACAGCTCACATCTACCAATAAATGGTGCAAAACAACTTTAGGTTGTGTCACGTCTTATCATTTTGGCCAATAGCTGATGGGATGGCTAAAAATATCAACGGTATCACCCGAAGTGAGACCCTAACCGTAACCCTAACCCTCATCCAGCAACAGAAACCAGAAGTGTTTCTCCGCCGTCTGTGTCATTTACGCACAAGGTACAGCAGTTTGACTTAATGATTTAAATCTCTGACATACCGATGGGATCTCATGTTGTTCTGTTTGAAAATGCCCCCCCCCCCACACACACACACACAGTCCAAGTCCAGTTTAATTTTTTTTTATTTGAATGGATCCAGGCTAAAAATACACTCAGCTATGCTAGACAAACTGCGCAAAATTTTCACTTGAGAATTTCTATCGCATAAGATAATTTAATGTCAGTGATAAACAACCAACACAGATCAAGAGTAGACAGATTTTATTAGAAATATTAACAACTTGTTTATCACATCCAGAGAATAAATATGAAGAATAAAGTAAAATACAATCAGTTACACTTCAGATGAGAAACTACATGTTAACCATTAACTAGTTGCTTACTAGCATGTATATTAGTAGCATATTGGCTCTTTGTTAGTGAGTTTATAATGACAAATATTTCTGAATATCATTCAGAAAACTTTAAAAAACATGTAGAATATTAAATACTTTCACACACAAAATGCTTTATAATCAGCCAATAGGATACTAATACACACTGAGCCACTAGTTAATGCTTAATACGTGTTTGAATCATTGTGTGTGTACAAACACTCCTTAAAACCCTGATGAGCAGCTCCAATCTTCCTTGAATGTTCAGCTGATAATTAATATTTTTCTCACCAAATACTTGTTGTTAACTGAATACTGGCAAAACTTCGCATGAATCTGCTTTTATATAAAGATTTAATAACACGTAAAACACATAAATGTCAACCTATCAAAGCTCAGTTGGGACCTCGGCTGCTGTTCCTCTGACGGCCACTAGGCGGTGCTCTATGGGGAAAAAAATCAACACCCAAGATATTGTTTTAAAGATATCGACTCCTATCTCACTCAAAGAGTCGTGAACTTGTGTCATTCTCCCGTCTGTTCGTGCTTTTACTTTCCAACAGCCTGCGAGGCAAATAAATACGAGAGCGTTGTCCTTGGCGGCGTTCCTGGGTTGACGATGATGTCACGCGTCCAGCCCGTCTGGACTGACAGACAGACTGAAAGGCCGCCGTCAGATACAGACGTGAACAAATGAGTCAGTCTCTCAAACGTTATTACAGCTGGCGTTCCGTCTCATTCGTCAACAGCTCCGCCAGTCGTGTTTGAACCCGTCAAAATAAAAGCACAGCTCACCCCCCCAAAAAAATAAAAGTTCGGAATATCCTGCAAGCCAATGGAAATCTGCATTGTCAGCAATTCTTTTCTGCAAGTTTTCAGAGTAAACGTGACTCCGCATCACTTGGTTCGCATTTAGCGTTAGCTAAAAGTAGCTAAGTCGCTTAAATCGACCGAATCGCAAAGACGTTCTACATATTTGTTTTCAAAGTCGTGCATGAACCTGACTTTCAAAAATGAAACTGTCACATGACCAGCAGTCAGATGCTAACCATGCTAATTGTGTCATTACCTCAACTTTGATTACAAGAGTTTTGCAGCCGAAAACACAAATTTCACTATTTTTTAATGTCAGTTTCTGGAGACGCCCCCGAGTCTTCACTGTAGCACCAAAGCTAACAGCATTAGCATGTCTCAAAACGGGATCATTGACAATTTGTAGATGTGTGTGTTTACCTCCTACCCAGAGGATTTTAGTTTAGGTAAACGTCTGTCGTTTCTCTTTTGGGTGAACTGCTCCTTTAAACTTCAGAACTTCTTCCTGGTTCCGATGTTTTCAGACTCTGACGCGTCGTTTGGATCTATAAATCTGACTCACAGCTTTTTGTATGTCACATTGTCACAGGCAGCACATCGGGCACCTCCCCAGGTCCTCGGGGGGGGGTCCCTGATGCGAGGTCAGATCCGGGTCGGTCTGGGGTGGCGCCACCTGGTGGCGGCGTGTCCTCAGACCCCCAGCAGGATCCCGGAGAACAGAGAGTCCTGCAGGACGCTGACGGCTGAGCCCGTCCCGTTGTCCACGAACACGGACACGGACTCTCCAGCCTGCGCACACAGACACACACAGGGTCAAACGGAGTGTGTGTGTGTGTGCGTGCGTGTGTGTGTGTGTGTGTGTGTGTGTGTGTGTTTCGTACCTGTAGATAAAGCGTTCCTGTCAGTAGGATGCTGAATGTTCCTCCAGCAGCTGCCACGCCCATCACAGACTCTATGGACCTGCACACACACACACACACACACACACACACACACACACACACACACAAATGAAGTAGAGGACTCAGACCAGACGAGTCGATCAGCTGATCAGGCGACTCACAGGTTGGTCTGACACAGTGACTCGATGCAGATCGCTGCTTTCACACTGTCCCTCATTCGGACCTGGATTCTGTCACCTGACTCTGACACACACACACACACACACACACACACACACACACACACACACACACAAACACACATGCAGTTTTAGTTGTAAACGAAGTTTCATCATCATCATCACGGTGTGTGTGTGTGTGTGTGTGTGTGTGTGTGTGTGTGTGTGTGTGTGTGTGTGTGTGTGTGTGTGTGTGTGTGTGTGTGTGTGTGTGTGTGCTTCTCACCGATCAGGAGGCTGGCAGTCAGCTGGTAGAAGCCGGAGACGGGCGCGGTGTAGCGGCCGGTGCTGCTGTTGAAGTTCTGACCTCTCTGGAGGTTCTGCTCCGAGTCGGAGGGCTGCCGGGGTCAAAGGTCAAACCCAACTGTTACCGTCTGTCTGTCATCTCATCTGCGTGAGTGTGTGTGTGTTACTGTGTGTGTGTGTGTGTTACTGTGTGTGTGTGTGTCTCACCTGTCTGAAGGACTGCAGCTCCAGGAGGCTGCGTCGCGGGACGGTGACGACCTGCAGGAGGCGACTGAGGAAGGAGGTGGAGACGCGGGGAGGACGGTCGCACAGAAAACACACGCCTGATGCCATGTCTGGGAGGGAGGTGTGAAGAGGAGAGGAGGAGGATGGGAGGGGGGATGAAAGGGTGAGGAGGAGACGGGAACAAATATTTAAACATTTTCTGCATGGCTGAACCAGGTGTTGGCGGATGGATACATCAGTGAGACCGTATCTCGTTCTTTACCACGTGTTGGCGGATGGGTACAACATCAGTGACACCGTATCTCGTTCTTTACCACGTGTTGGCGGATGGATACATCAGTGAGACCGTATCTCGTTCTTTACCACGTGTTGGCGGATGGGTATAACATCAGTGACACCGTATCTCGTTCTTTACCACGTGTTGGTGGATGTTTACAACATCAGTGAGACCGGATCTCGTTCTTTACTTGACGCTTGTCGAGATAATTGCCTTGGTCACATGACTACCCTTTTAAAGGTTTGGAGGAAGAGTGGTTTGGAGATGCGCTTACACGCTGGTGCTGCTCGGCAGAGGTTGTGGCTGAAAGTGGAACTACAGCCGTCGGATTGGTTTGTTCATATCCACGAATGTTCGTATTTTGAGGACTTGGAACTAACTTTCCCAGGCAGCGAGATTCTCTTATAATTATGACACTACTGACGGGAGTGAGACGTCTGTCGGGGGTGGAATAAAGTCATCATCCAAACCCATCAAACCACACTCATCTGCGAAAATATGGAAACACACGCAGGAGCGAGTCGACAGACGAAAACAAGCATGAACGAACAAATTCGCCGACACACTCGCATGCAGACAGCAACAAAGACACACCATCAGTCAGCAGGAATGCCAGGAATCCTCCCGCCGAGCCAAGTCACATCCACTCGGCACAAAATTACCCCTATTATGGACTCAGACAGGCTGCCTCCGCGCAGCAGAGCGCTGTTTATGTAACACACACGCAGAAATCACCCGGAGAAAGTGAAGAAGTGAGAGAACGCATGTGAAAACGGGAGCGTCTGGATCTGATGAATCACGTCTGTTGTTATTCATGACCCCACCCCCCCAACCCCCCCCTAGGTTTGTCTGTCCAACCAAAGGAAAGTCTTCTCTTTCAGTCTCCCTCATGTTTTTTACTCCACATGCAAATTATTGACATGAAAATGTAGTAAAAAGTTGTGCCGGTGTGGCCGATGCTAACGTTGAAGCTAACGGCTATATTTTGGCTAAAATT